>NC_048280.1:12344461-12436282 GCF_009762535.1 Notolabrus celidotus | reverse complement strand
GAGAGGAGAGAGAGAGAGAGAGAGAGAGAGATACATACTAACACACCACTATTAGCTCATCAACTTTCACATGCCTGCATGTTCACACATGCACATATGCAGACAGGCACACGTCATCGCCACCTTTAACTCTTCCTGTCTCCACACTCCAAGTCGTGATAGCCCTCCTGGATGTGAGAGACAGAAGGGAGGTAACTGCTGAAACGGTAGAGCTGTTTTTAAGACACGCTTTTACTTTCTTAGGTCAAAATGCTTCTTGCAGAAGGAAGCTCCTCATCTTGCAAACTTTGGAAAAGGTCTGTGAAAGGTTTTTCTGGTGTTTCAACACTATGTCTCTCTCAAAAATGGATGACTTCTGTCAACTCAAGTGCCTTGCTGAAAATGCAATTCCAAGCTGAACTTTACCTTCTACCTTTTGAGATACGGATGAGGTGGCATCTAACTTTAAAACTCTTAATGGAGCCTGGGTTAATAATAAACTGAAGCCTGTGTAACAGGTATGAGAACCAAAAACCCTCAGCCTCAATATGCCACAAACATCTAATTTGGGATATTCAGTATATCTTTGAGAGTTTGAAGGCTGTGTGAGTAACACTGCCGCTGGAAAAACTGGAAGAAGCCTTCAGATAGAATTAACCGAGTCAACCCATTTGTGACAAAAATGAACGCTTAAAAAGGTGGTGCGTATGTGTGTGTATGTGGGAAAGCGTCTCGCTTTGAGGGCTCTCCCATCCCCACTGTGACTAAAAGGATTGTGGGGATTTTTGACGTAATGGCAGAGGGAGAAAAACTTCATTGGGAACCATTGCCAAAAGGCAGAGGAGGATTTTTTTTTTTTACATCCCCACATTCCTCCCCTCTACGTTTTCTTCTTCTTCTTCAACCTCCTCCCCCTCCTCACTTCCATATCTCTTCATTCTGTTCTCCACACCGATGTGTCTCTTTAGAGGCTTCAGAGCCCCGGTGTCTTATCGAGGCTTCCCAGGTCTACAGGCGAGGCTGAGGAGAAGCTACTGTCAACCCCACTCTCTGCTATCAGCCCTGCGGCAGTCACAATGAGGCCGACATGCATACTCGAGCAAGCATATTTACACAGATACACATGGAAATAAATGCACACACACACACACAAACATGCACGTGCACACACACAGGTTTATCGACCCCAAACAAAAGTCTTGGGTAGACTTTAGTCATCCTCCTGGAGGGCTTCAGCAGAAAGAAAATAATGCTTAATGGACATAATTGTAACATGCTTTATGCAAACTGTCAAGAGGAAACAGAGACTTCGAGAAGCTTACAACACGCTGACAGCTTATTTAAATAAGATGCTGAATACATCTAAACCCTATCCACTCAGAGAAAGGAAACGCATATAGCAAGAGTGACTTTAAGGAAGAAATGATGATAGCTTTCAGCTCGGGGTATTCTCTCTCTCCCTTTTTTTTTAACAGCTATCTTGCTGAATATGCGTTTTCTTTGTGCCTGTCACAGAAACATTAATCTCTTATCTATCTGTCGACACCTGTTTGGATTAGATTTTTGTTTCGCATGCTCTACTCCATTGCTTTCCGGGTAGACTGTCATTTATATATTGACAAATCGAGACTGTGTTTGTTATTTTAGAGCAGTTAACCTAGAATGAGTCACCTCGTCAAACAAAACAAACTGTGAGAAACATTCCAGAAAATCAGATTTATGTAAGATCTGCCACAGGATATGCAGACACGCTTGCAGACAGACAGGCAGACAGAAATAGGGGGTATGCAGGCGGCTTAGTTCATTGTCCATTGTTCCCTCTGGCTCTGCAGGTGTGATTAGCAGATGAGCAATCTGAACCAGCCTATTGTCTTAGTCTGTGCCCCAGATATCCCATGCAGACACGTACACAAACACACCACAATAACTAATTACGCGCTATGAGATGAAAATATCCCAGCGCAATGCTCTTAAAGTAGAGAGTAAATTAAGTTTGTTGCATATCTTTGCATGTCTGTGGAGTGTGTGTGAGTTAAAAGAGGAAGGGGTGGGCGTGCAGTGGCATGACGGAGAAACACAGTTCTGCATATTAAAACCCCTCCACCCAAATGAGCTGTGGTTAGCAGAAGGCGTACAAGCATGCCAGGAGGATCAGCCAGGGTCATCTATCTATATCTTACTGACATGAAAGTTTCCTGGCTGAAGGAGCTTTTGGCTAACATGTCTTAATAAAAAGAGACTTTAATTTAGGATAACATTCATTAAATGTGTGAAATAATTAGAGACTCCATAAGGCTTACAGTAATGTAAGTTATGTTACACTTCTCCTTTGGGAAATTTCTCCTCTTCATTTGACCCATCTGAAATAATTAGAAGCAGCAGGCACTTGCTGCGCGGCACCCAGTGACCATCTTCACTTCCTCGGTCAAGGGTAACAGCAGGAGTATTCCCAGTGTGGAGTCATTTGGGTGGAAGGAAGAGAGCACACCCAGAGGACAGCAGTGCAAGTGCAAGATCAGTTTCAAATATTTCAGCCAAAAACACAAAAGAAGTGCAGAAGTTTTAGCAACTTTTCCAGACTTTCATACTTCTCCTCCTCTTATAATTCATCTTCATTCTCTTTACCCATCCCATGTGATCAACAGCCGGTTGAATCTTCCGTACATGCTTATTTAACGCCTTCAGATCATGTTCAAACTGGCAGTGCGAATAACAGAGACTTTATATCTTGGAGATTGCTTGTCAGTAAAAAGAATGAAAGAATAACCACCATACCCAAAATGAGAAAAATATTGCCTTGGTGCACTGGAGTGTGTGACATTTACCTCTGTTAACCTTTGTTTTCTGTGGATTTTCTATCACAGCTGTGTGCAAAGAGAAATGCCAGCTGTTTTACATTGATTAGAGTTCAGGTGTCCTGATGTACACAACAGGATGGGATGGAAATCACCTGCAGGATGCATCTAGTTACACTCAGTGGGGATACTTGTGTGCACTGTTTTTCATTTAAAAATATGCCTAAGGACCAAGTCGTACCAATACCACTCTATATAGCAGTATAGATAATGGATAGATAAGGTATAGTCTATACTGTTTATGCACCCTCCTCTCTAACTGACCTGGTGGACTCATACATGCCTGCTCGGGCACTTCGCTCTCAGGGGACTGGCCTTTTAAGTGTTGCTAAGGTCTGAAAAAAAGACTATTGGTGAGCGGGCCTTTTCATTCCTTGCACCCACTCTATGGAACAGTCTCCCGGTTGGCATTAGATTAGCATGTTTGGTTGATCTATTCAAGTTGAAGCTGAAGACCTCCCCGTTTACTTCTGATGTTTCTTATGGTGTGTTGGGTCTTTGTTTGTTCTATGGTGTCTCACTGTTCTTGAAATCTGCAACTGCTTTGTAATGCACTTTGATTGAAAGCGCACTATAAATAAATTATTATTATTATTATTATCATTATTATTATTATTATTATTATCCTATTTAGGGTCATGGGGGTGTGTTGAGCCGCATTTTGTAATAACGGTGCATTTTGTAATAAACGTCCAAAATGTAAAAACTTTTTCATTTCATTTTGTAATAAAGCCGCATTTTGTAATAATCTTCTCAAAATGTAATAACTTATTACATAATGCGGCAAAATTTATTACAAAATGCTTTGGGGCAGTTTATTACAAAATGCGGCAGTTTATTACAAAATGCGGCTTATTACAAAATGAAATGAAAAAGTTATTACATTTTGGACGTTTATTACAAAATGCACCGTTATTACAAAATGCGGCTCAACAGGGTGTTTGAGCCTATTCCAGCTGACATTGAGCGCGAGGACGGGTACACCTTGAACAGGCTTCCAGTCAGTTGTTGGTGTGCTAAGGTGGTCACCAATGACTCTACTAACAATGCCATGTGACCCCCTTAGCACACCAACAGCTGTTAGAGGCTTATATTTTCTAACCCCATCCTCAGTCTGGTCAGAATTGAAGAAGCCTTTCCGAGGAGAGGTGAAACGTCTTCAAGCATTTCTACCAAGTTCAGTTGCCTTATTGGATCGAGCTTTGAACAAACAACCACACACACAGACACACAGACACACACACACACACAGACACACAGACACACACACACACACACACACACACACACAGACACACAGACACACACACACACACACACACATACAACCCACAAAGAAAGGCACCTCCTCTGCAGGGGGTCCGTAACAGAAACTTTCTTTCTCTAAGGTAACAGTGCTAACCACTACACCACTGTGAAGGTGTGAAATTGGTAGGTGATTTTTGCTTTTAAATTGACCCAGTGGCAATTTGTAGCCTTGCATGCCCCATTACTTTCATATCTACAGTAAAAAATATATACCTGTAGACATACCTCCCCTCAAAGAGTCCTGACTCCATTTTAGCTCCTGCATTTTGTGCAAAACTGAATAGGGGATTTACAGTGATCATAATTACTGCAGATTTTAACAAGTTTGTCTATTGTATGTTGTAAATTATTGTCATTGGGACCTGTGTTTTCTTCTGTTTTTGCCCACATGGTGAATAAATAGCTATTACTATTTAAAATGAGCCTGTTTCAGACTGATATGAACTTGTGTAATTAAAGACCGTTTCAGCAGTGTTCCTTTGACAACACTGCCTTCACAGAGTTCGCGATTTACAACACAGCTATCCCTAAGACACACTGCAGAGGTTGTTTAAGGGAAAAGTATTCAGCCTATTGTTCATGAAGCCCATTATAATGCCTGTGTAGTGTATACAGAGAGCTCTGTAGAGGACTTATCAGTGCTTCTCTCCACTCCTGCCACCAGAGCTTTCTGTTCTTTTCCAAAGCAGCAGATCTAATGAGGATGTCCCCATTCTGTGAAATCAATGTTTTGTCAGTTTATTTTCAGAGCATGTGGGGGCAGGACTGGCTCTGACAGAAAGGCCTGTTTCCCTATTGTCATATTTACATTGTTTCAAAGCTGAAGCTAGAGGTTGTACAATGTGCACATGAAATTAATCTCAACTTCTACACCATTTAGTAAGAATGAAACATGGACATGTTTTATTTTGTGTGGCTGGCAACAGGCACCTATGGAAGGTCAAAAAGAGGGGGATGCATTTGGTTCAATAAAGTCTGCATCAGTAATTGTATTTGTGTGCTTTCATGTGTGCACACTTTTCATATACGTGTATGGTGGGGCCAAAGCGTCTGAAACATGGAGGCAGGAGACGCCTACATAAAGAAGTGGGTTCTGACACTTGTGCTAGACTTAGAACAATGAGGATTATGTTTGTACACCCACCACCACTGGCATGTTCTGGCCTATCTGACAAGCTGTCATCTTCAGCATTGTTCCCTCTGTACTTCTGCGTAGTGACAAATCATCGAAACAAAACTGTTTGTGTAGGAGAATAGCACAGATTTCAGGCAAAATGTCAGATTGCAGTACATAATCTCCGCCACTGGCAATCACTTCAACAGCCAAGCCGGAGTCATTTGTATTGAACGTACTTTCTGTGGTGTTACTGTATCAAACAGAGCTGACGCCTTATTGGCACTATCAGGTATCTAAGTAAGTCCTTCACCATTCAAATCAGATGTACTAAGACGCTAATGCTGAAGAGAAGTGCCAATAGCTACTACCCTTCTTGGAACAATAAGTTGTGTTGCCACAGTGTCAGTTTTGTTTGGCTCTCAACAGTGCATTATTCAGACTGAAAATAAATGCAACCTTCGAGCTGTTGAACCGGCACCAAGTCACAGCTGGGAGCAGCTTGAAAGCTTTTAAACGTGGTTGGAAATGTGGGGATATATTCAGATCACTGAGGGGGAATCATGGAGCTACACTTGTGTGTTTTTGTATGTGTGTGTGTGCTGCAAATGGTGCTTGTACAACACGAGAGTGCATGTAGGTGTGTGCATGTGTCTGTGTGTGTAGCATCATTAGAGGAAGGTCAGTGTGACACTAGCAACACTGCTTCATAAATAATGTAAAACGATACAGGAATTAGACTTTATAATTACACCTCTCCACGGCACTACGGGGGCAGTTTGCATGTATATATGTGTGCAAATAGCGTGCACATGTGTTTGCTTGTGTGTTTGTATACGTTCTAATTAGCTCCGAGAGAATTACAGAGGCTATTAGGGTGTCTTTGGTTAGAAATGGGGTTAGTTAGGGAGCACTGCGCTCAAAATTCCTTGCTTTATCTGAATTTGAGTGGTTTTGTTTATGTGGGCGTGAGTCCCTGTGTGTAAGCGTAAAAGAACTTGTAAGAGGAATGTGTGAGAGAGAAGAATTATGCATGCTCACAGGTCAACACTGTATTTCTTTGAATGAGCATGAGTGAAGGGCTCATGTTTTTAAAGTGAGTGTACGTGAGTGTTGCACTTGTTGCACTTCAAATCCAGCATCTGTGACTTCACGTCAAAAAGCACACGGTATTTGGCTGCCTCTCTAATGACATTTGGCTCTGGCCGAGAGGGACCACGTGTCACTCCAATTAGAGGAAACCACTCCCCTGTACGGCAAGCTGTTAGACAAACCTCAACCCACCTCCCTGCAAATTTGGGGATGAATTATTGAAAAGGGCAACGCTGAGCACCTTGATGAGGTTGGCACATTCGGCTGGCTGAATGGTCAAACTCACACAGCTTGAGGAAAGAGGAGAAAGGCCACTGCTATCTCAGCATAGCAGAGCGTGGCTGCGTCCCTGGCTTTGTCTGGAAGTTCAGCCTTATCACGCAACATGCTGGTCTGTCACACATATAACCCTGAGGACTACATGAGTTCACGTAGTGCAGGTTAAAGGCAGAATGAGTACATTATTATAATGTATGGACTCGTACAAATGTAATTCTTCTTCATCATCAGTTGTTCCTCAATAAAGATGTCAGTATGAACACAGACCAGGGTTAGGCAGTATCAACAAAATTAGCTTACAAGAGTGAAACAGAGTGTGATGGAAGAAGAGAATGGTGGCATGAACTGGAGGCAGGGTGACTTGATAGTATGAGAAAGATGAAATACTACTCCAACACTCTCTGCTTTACCAGAGGCCATCTGAAAATATGTCTAACAACTCCTGAACCTAGCCTTTTTTTTTTTAAATGACAGTCATCCACTGGGGTTGGACAATGACAATGTCGAGGAGCCTAATCTCATAAAGACTCTAAACTCTGCCAGTATTTTCTTATTGTGCTGTTTCTTGGTGTCAGCTTTTGGGCACTGGATGTCTTGCCCAGAACCAGTGCCAGAGAACAAAGTATGGTAACAGGACTTACAAAATCTACTGGTGTCTTTAAGCTGGGGAGGAAGTCTCATCTGTGGATGTTGTTTTCATAAACTGCTAATTAAAAATCTTACATTTCTGTCTTTAGGCACAAGATAACAACAGCTGTCCTCTTTATGGTAATTTATCAGATTAAAGAAATTGAAGATTATGCTATTTTTGAATTCAAATTGTGAGCGCACACTTCTCCTAGAGGATTTTGAAGCTTAAGTGCAAGAATACATTTTCAGGCAGATGACTATCTTCCAGGAGTCTGTCACGTTTGCCCTCTTTAATTATAGCTGCGAGTAAAGCAGCTCCAAAGAAAGTGGAAAGGCCACTGACACCCGAGTTGCTCAGCAGGGATTAAAATGAATATGTAGTATTGACCGGCATGTGCTCAATCTGACCCTTAATCAACAACTGCAATGCAAGGTCAGTAAAACGAACATGTATAAATACTTCACTGTAACGTGTCATATGCACAGCTATACAGTGATGTTATAGCATGATTCTTATTGGTTTGCAATGTGGAAAGCACTTCCCTGTAAGGTCGAGACAATACCTCAAGAGATAGTTAAAAATGGTTTCACATGAGGAGAGACTCAAAGGATGAAGTGCATTATCCTTTATGGAACAGCAGAGGGCTCTATCTGTCTTTGACTTCTCTCTGTCTTATTCTACGTGCTGCATAGAGATGTACCGACATGGCAGCAGAAGGTGAAGATTTTTGCGATCCATCTTTGTCATAACAGGAAATAAAGTAACCTTGGTTTAAGAAAGTAAAAACGCACAATAAAGGCATCAAAAATAACTTTTTACAAGGCAAATCTCTTTTCTAAATCACAAAGAAAAATTTAGCTACTTACACCTTTAGACTGTAAATAAAAATGGACAGCGTTGCTAAGCCTCTTCCCGTTGTACAGTTCGGAAGCCAAAAAATCCCGCTCCTGGGCGCTGCCATTGTGCAGCCAGAGCCTGTGAAGCCACTGTAATAAGCTCCACCCTACAGCGTAACGTCACAAGATGCTGTGTGTCCTATGAAGTTTCTCTCTACGGCGGCTGTGAATCAAAGGAAACCCGAAAGTAAAACCCCGTTTTTTAAACTCTAATAACTAACGGAAAAGAAACTTTTCAGAAAAAAGAGGCCTTGGATACAAAACAGTCAAATAATAACTACATATAACCACAGCATACGGATGTGAGAAACATTCGTACGATGTATATTTATTTTCCAAAGTTTTACTGCGACAGATTTTTTTACCTATACTGCAGCCAGCCACCAGGGGGCAGACACACGGCTGAAAGATTCACCACCAGGGCCTCATCTGGCACGCTTGCTTACACCCTTGAAAAAATAGTGGAAAATAAAAATTGTGAACTAGTATCATAACGTACTGTGCCGATCGTACTGTGCCCATCGTACTGTGCTGTACTGTACTGTGACGTACCATACTGTGCCGTACCGTAACGCAACGTACCGTAACGCAACGTACCGAAACACAACGTACCGTATTCCACTGCATCACTTCATACTATACTACCACACTGCATGTACCGTATAGCACCATATCCTATTTTGCTTCACCGCACAGTGCCGCACCACAGCGTATCGCATTGCATCATACTGCAAGTCGAGTCTAAGTTAAATTCCCATTTTCCTGCTAAAAAATGTACACAATTCGCTTCAGTCAAGTGTTTTTTTACATTTTTAAACTGCATTACTGTTTTTATTAATTCTGCCAAAAAAAGAAAACACAGTGAAATGACATAAAATAACTGGCTTCATACAGTCATTCTCACAGCATGAACGTTAAAGTTTTGTTATTCTGTTCTGCGGTATAGAATGGCTCAGCAAAAAAGCAATGTGACTGACAACCTCAAAGAAATGTCACCTATGCTCTGGGTACTGGCTTGCCATCATGAAGGCACAGCCGATCAATTGTGCATGAGGATATTGAATGAAACAGATTTCTTTGTTTACAGCAGCGGACAGAAGAAAACAAACCCAACAGTAAATCATCCGTTCTCGAAAGCATTTCTTGATTTTTCTCAGACAATTTCAAACACAGCCACATCAAGCACCATCGGGACATTCACTTAGACGACTTTTACTCTGCTCGTTGAAATCTAATTTACATTTTACTTTTTGTTACATTTCAAAAGCTCTCATATAATTCACTTGACAGCTGAATGAAAACATAGCTACACAGCCACCCTGATAACTAAACCGTTCCCTGCTCTTTAATGTGCATGTGTGAGTGTGTGTTTGGGAAATAAGGAGTGTGTTAGCCGTCGCAAAGTGTTGATTGAAGCAGCTGATGACAGAACGGTGGCACCGGGTTCCTTTCAGTCGTGCTCCCTAGGCCCCTGACCCACCTAATTGGTTTTCAGTGTTTAAAAGACCGAGCCATCAAAGATGTGACTGTCAGTCTGACTGCTCTCCCTTTTGGATTCAGCTCTCTCTATTATTTATAACTGACACGAAAACTTTCTGGGATACTCTCTAAAATATAAAGAGGAGAAACCACACATTTACACTCACTGAAAAATCCTGCAGTCAAACTTAGGTGATCGTGCATACGCACTTACGCTTCTTCTGCAAACACATACACAGGCATGTACACACACACAGGAGTCAGTTTATTTAAAGAGAGCACAGCCTGACACAGCAAAGAGAATATATGAGCAAAGGAAGCTACACAAGTGTGTGTGTGTGCGTGCGTGCGTGTGTGTGTGTGTGTGCGTGTGTGTGTGTGTGTGTGTGTGTGTGTGTGTGTGTGTGTGTGTGTGTGAGAGAGGATTTTTGGATGTGTGTGCCTGAGAAAGGGAAAGAGAGAGATGGACACTGCGTTTGCATGTGTATGAGCTTCAGAAACAGATATTTCTTGTGTGCCTGTGAGTGCACTCAAAGCCTTTATATCTCTGCACAGACTCTGCAGAACTGTTCTGACAGTGCAGAAGTACAAACACTGACACAAGTTCTGTGGGAGATTTTTTTATGCTCAAAACAATACACAAGAAGAAAAAAAATCTCATGCTCGTGATCAAAGTTGTAGAATAACCCAAGGAAACATCACTGCGTAATCTGAGCCATTAAAAATAGGCTCATAAATTCTTGTTAAACTTTGTTTAGCAGGGAAATAAACGTCAAACACATAATGGACTTGGAGGCTCAAATGTTAAATATAAATCATGCAAGCGCTTGACATAAAGCCTAAAACAAACAGAAAATACGCTCCTGTCTTTTCCAGCTCCACAAATAGGCCAAACTTCAAGAACTCCTCATGTAGCTGAGCAAACAGCCTTCTCAGCCTCTTTTGCTTCAAGATGTCAGGAGACACGACAAAACCACAACGGAACAAAGAGTTGTTCCTACCCCTCATGCATTTATCTACAGCCATTTCTCATCCGCACACCTTTGTTTTGACCAAACATGTTCCTTAAACACCACCTGGCTAATCTCTGCCTATCTGCTCCAACTTTCCTCCAAGGCTGCACAGTGGGATCGAGTCTAGCTTTGATACTGGGGGGCCTTGATGCAGCAAAGATATCTGCTCCAATCTGAACTCGTTTTTTTTTTCCCCTTCTTTGATGAGTCTCCATCTCTACCAGACATTCACTACTGGATGCAGCTCAAACCAGGAGAAAACCTGGCTCCAGCTCTTCCCACCCACACATGTTCAGCTATACGCACTACAAAGACACACATATACACTTTTATCCCAGGCTCGGTTTCCTCTTTAAGGTGCCAATCAAACATTCATCACAACTTGCTTTTGGACTTCCACTGACAACATCTTTTCCTCCACCTGCCTGTGTGATGTGAGCTTTCTTCTTCACAATATGCAAGAAGAAAAAAAAAAACAATATGATTTTTGTCAATATCGCGGGGCAGATTCTCTTTCATTCTCCCCCACTCTACTACTGCGATAGTGCTCAGAGCGATAAAGCCTGCCTCTATTATTAGCAGTGTAATAGAGGGCTGTGCTTGTGAGGATCTGACAAGGAGATGATAACAAAAGTGCTTACTCCTCCGTTCTCCCCGTGCTCCTCCTATATCATTTAGAAAACAGTCGCAGTGCAGCAGCAGATCATGCCCGGCTAATGGCCTCTGAATATTACTGCTGCCACAGTAAGCAACACTTACCATTACTCAGTTTGTACAGGCATTAAAAAGAACATCATTAAGTTTAAGAATTTGTCTGTTGTTCTGTTACTCTACCATGACCCAATAAATATTGGGGATCGGGCACAACTTCCAGATGCCAAATAAAAAAGAGGAATTAACAGAGTTTCCCAGAGTGGCTCCCAGGATTGAGTTTCCTATTATGGACTCACAGCTGCTTCGTTTGAGTCTTCATACCTCGTGGTTTTTGGCAGGCCTAAACCAAAACATGTATCTGTATTCTCAGAAAATGCCCTTGGGTGTTTTCCCAGACACATTTATCACCTCCCACAAATTATTATCTTTGGAGAAGCTTCAGATTTGACACCTGGTGACATCATGAAACTGATGAGTTGAGTCTAAGTTCACTTCAGGGGGAGTGTGATCCTTTGCTACCAAATATAGACTGTTGCAGGAACACACTCAGTGGAGATCCTCCTGGTGAGGACTTTTACTTTAACTTTTACTTTTACTTTTACTACAACTTGGGTCTTACTTTTGTAGTTTAGGCCATTTACATTTACAGCATTTAATAAAAGTATCAGCATCTGCTTTGAAGTCTGATGGAGCAAGGACAAATGAGCAGGATGGATGTTTCATAGCGACTCATTTCCTGTCATTTAAACGAAGATTCAAATTCCAATTAACCAACTATGTAGTCTGAAGGTAAGAAAACACAAGTCGAGGTTGTCTGCAGGAAAACAATGTCACATTGGTTTGCCAAGTGTGTCTAACATTAGCAGAGCTAGCACCATCAGCCTTCGCTTCTCCCTAAAGGCTGATTTATACTTCTGCGTCTCCCCTACGCAGCAGGGGCTGACGCGGACATGAGCACCACATACTTGTGCGTTGATGTGTCCGTGTCGCGCAGCAATTCTCCGCCGAAACGCTTGAGGGCAGTGTGGTCTCTCGGATAGCCGGTCGCCTGCTTCCGGCCCCGCTACAATTTCTGTTTACTTTTCCACAGAGATTCAGAGCATGTTATGTTAATCTACAGCTGATACATGTTGCTGTTTATCATACAGACATGATTACATGAAGAATAGAGAGGAAGAGATGAAATACACGGTCGATGAGCAGCCGATGTCCAAGATCACGGAAGTGATGTAAATGCGGGAAATGCAAGCCGCCGAGCAGACCAATCACAGGGCTTGCAGTCCACGTCGATTCTATGCGTAGTTACATTTTGGAGGAGGTGCACGTCAGCTACGTGCGTAGGCCCCTGCGTAGGTACGGGAGCTACGCGGACCTAGACTACACCGTCGTTTCGACGCAGAAGTATAAATCCGTCTTTAAAGTTACTATCCACACCCAAGGTTAACTTGTCTATGCTAGTTATGTGTTGATAATTTGTTGAAGAGTAATTCTGGTGTAGATTGGCATGGGTGACGATTTTAGTTGACTGAACGGGCACATCCCAAATAAGCAGTCAGCTGATTAAACAGTATAGATGAGATAGCACTTAGCTGGATGGATGTTTTTATTAAGGGTTCTGTAAGGAGTTTTTAGCTGGTTATGAAACGGACTGAAATGAACAATGATGCCTCTTTATATCCGGCAAAAGCAAAAACACCAATCCAAAAGAGATAGTCAATTTCTATGTTGTGATCGTTCCGCCTCTGATCCTCCCTATGAGGTAGGAACAGAGGCGTGATTGGGGAAAACAGTGGCAATGTGTAACAGCTGAGCCTGCAGGGCAGGCATGTGTGCATGTCTGAGTCAAACGATGAAGCGCATGCAGAAGTGTTATAAACTTCAATTCATCGAGAATCCGCTTGAGGCTGGCTGCAGAAACACCAGAAACCACATAGACACCAATTCAATAAAGACGATTTTTGCAGCATTAATAAACATGTTTACAGCCTGGTTCAAAAAACGGTTTGGCTCTACAGAGCTAATCTCTCTATCAGCACACACTGTACAGGGGTGAATTTTTTTCTAACGCAACGGTTCAGAAGAAATTAAGATTTCAAAACAGCGCCCAGGAAAAGATGGATGACGTCACGGAGACTATGTCCATATTTTTTACAGTCTATGGTCTGAGTGTGTTTGTGCGGTGCTGTGACTCTCGTGCTTCTGCGATGTAAAAATCACACACTGGGACACCATTTTACACAATTGCAGGGTTCAATGTGTGAGCAAAAAGGTGTAGTGTTGACGGAACCTCATTATGGCGCTCATGCAGAATTGCAATAAGAGGCTTTTGCCTTCTACCTGTCTGATCATGTGAACGCTAGTCTTCTTTCCCTATCCCTCTCCTTTTTTTCCCAGCAATGCCCAAATCTCAGCAGCTAACTTGTTCATAAGAACATTCGTATTTTCCAAAAGGAATTAGCCAAGCTGTGTTGAACAAAAATCTCTCTCTTAGGGACCTATAGTAAGACACACGAGTGCAGACACCTACACACAAGTAGTGCAACAGATAAGTGAACAAATGAAGAACGACCAATTAACATCTCAGCAGACACCTAAACATACCACAAGCCTCATCCCAGTTTGAGAATTGATGTGTGAAGAACTCCTGCTGAGGAAGTGTGTGACTTTCTCTTTTGTTAAAACAGAAAACACAAGAAACTGTAGAAAACAAGATAGCACACTCTTTTCCCCTATAGGCTAATGTGGCAATGTGATTATTACACTGCAAGTGTGCCTGAGCCTTTTCTCAGCTGAGAGTCAGTAACAACTAATGCATGCATGTGTGTCTATGTGTGTCTATTTGTGTGTGTGTGTGTGGTTGAAACATATTAGGAGCTGACAACAGAGCTATAAAAGCAACTAAAGCCAGAGTAGATTTCCAGGGGTGTATGTATTTGGAGCGCTGAGGGCGACTCTGAAAAGCCTTCAAAATAAAAAGGAACAGTTTCCCAGGATGCATCCCGATGTGTGTGCGTGTGTCTCTGTGTGTTTCTCTGATTTTTTGCAGCGTATTATTTTATATCCTTGTACCCGTTTTTTAGCACTTTAAAAACATTTACATCATAATATATTCTTTTTCTGGCTGCAAGTGTGTGTGCATGTTCTCCATTATGTCTAGCTTTCTCAAACGTGTGTGTGTTCGTGTGTGTGTGTTTGTGTGTGTGTGTGTGTGTGTGTGTGTGTGTGTGTGTGTGTGTGTGTGTGTGTGTGTGTGTGTGTGTGTGTGTGTGTGTGCGTGTTCTGCCAAGCCTAAGAAAGTGACATATCGGAGCAGCTTCCTCTATCTATAATTCATAGTGCTGGCTCCAAACAAAGAACAGAGTGTTCGGCTCCCATCAGACAGCGTACAGGGGAACCAACATTGTCGCTAAAGCTGCAAACAAAATGTAGCAGGAAAGCTAGGACCTTGAGCTAATAAGAGGTATTACAGAGAAGTGTGATTGCAGAAAAGAGCACTCAGACTGACAGACAGCCACACGTGGAATAACAACTCTTCTCTCAGTCTCCTTTTCTCTCCGCCTTGATGGATTTTCTCTGACCCACATTATCAGGGAACAGACAGGCAAACATGTAAACAGGTGGGAATATGACCCGATGTGCTGTCTACACAGAAACAAAGGCTCTTTCAACGCCGCCCCACTTTCCTTTTGTTGTGATAGACACCTGTAATCACCCCACACTCACCAAGAGGACAATCATGCAATATTTAGAAACTCCAGCTCCGATCATATCTCACAGGGCAGATGCAAGATTTATACCTGTTGTCTGTGGAGGTTTGTCCTGTCTGCTACACGGGCTGCAGCTTGTCGGATTAGTCAGACTCACCTCTCACAGCGAAGGAAAGGATTGTTTTTCTTCTATTTCAAACAGAAGGTGAGGGTGGAAATTAGAGACATTTATGTCAGTCTTCTGAAGCTCTACTGCTGGAAATTCAAACCACATAGCAGTACTGAAGTGATTAGCTGATTTATAGATGAGTCAATGGACAGAAAGTCTAACTTATAATGGCAATTAGCCCTTAAGCATGCAACGACTGTTTTTTTTTGTCAGCTAACAAGCAGGTATGAAGCAATAGTTTCATCCATTTGAAATCATGTCTCTGGACATCTTGAAAACTTAACTTAATCTGTAGCTCTCTATAAGCTCTGTGTCTAGCATCCATCACGTCCTGAGGTCATTCTCTAACGCTTAATTTGTCACTGCTCTACTATGTTAACAAGCAAAGATAGTGATTTATGTTTTTAATTCTTTTTTTTTTTTTCCTGATTTCAAAATCCTGATGCATTAAAACAATGCTAACAGAGCAGTAAGAGTGATGTAAACCAGGAAAGTTGTAGACCAGACTGCTTAACAATGTGAGGAAACTCACTCCAAAGCTGTAGCTTGGCTAACACTTCTCTGAATCACCCTGAGCCATCCAATTAAAAAAAAATTCCACTGCCATTGATGCATTTTTATCTCAATAAATCAATTATAGCTGTTTTTGAGAAGGGCCATCCCACTTTAGTTTGCAGGCAACAGGTGTGGCCACAAGTAGGAGAGGACAATAACATGTAAAATGTCCTTCATTTCCCAATATTCTTTGATTCAGTTGCTTCAGATTCATGATCACTTATTGACCTGACAATCAGGAAAGCAGGAAATAACAATATTAATGCCAAAATGAATTTGGGATATTAGCACAAAGAGAGTCATAGGTTTCATAGTTTGCATTGACAATGGTGCAATATATTCAGTACAGTAAGCTAATGGTCATACCAGACCAAATATGGCTACAGCAGTAAACCAAGCGGCAACCTCCAGTCTCAAACGATGAAGCCCATGCGGAAGTGTTATAAACTTCAATTCATCGAGAATCCGCTTGAGGCTGGCTGCAGAAACACCGGAAACCACATCGACATGAATGGGAAAAGACGATATTTGCAGCATTAATAAACATGTTACAGCCTGGTTCAAAAAACGGCTTGGCCCTACAAAGCTAATCTCTCTATCAGCACACACTGTACGGGGGGTGAATTTTTTTCTAACGGGATGGTTCAGAAGATATTAAGATTACGAGTTTTTGCCCAAATAAGGACATGACTGATTTGACCCCCGGACGGGAACACATAGCTGTTGGCTAGGAGGCTCAAACTCCGCCCCTTTACGTCACACTGCCAGGTTGAGTTCCGCATTTCCAATATGGCTGCCACCGTCGATTGGCTTCAAAACAGCGCTCAGGAACAGATGGGTGACGTCACAGATACTACGTCCATATTTTATACAGTCTTTGCAGTAAACCCCCTGAGTGTGTGCATTGAGCTCTTTTGTGTTTAATTGCTTACAAATTAAACTTTGCAGCTAACAGATTGTAGTTGGGGCACCATTGGCCTAGCGGTTTAAGCACACGCCCAATATACAGAGGCTATAGTCCTCGTCATAGCGGTTGCTGGTTTGACTCTTAGCCTCGACTCTTTACTGCATGTCTTCCCCTGCTCCTGTAAAAATGTCAAAGAATATAAGTTTAAAAAAGAAGAAAAAACACATTGCAGTTTTTTTAACAAGCAATAATTAATGACTTACAGACAAAAAATCTTCGTCTAATCCCCAAACTAACAATATTCAGGCCATAAAGCTGTCATACACCAAACCCCCACATTTGCTTCAGACAACAACCACTGCTTGTGTTGAAATCATTTGCCGGTTGCTTTCATGCTGCTTCTCTTTTGTTCTGAGAATTGAGATGTTGTTGATGTTTCCTCGGGGCGTACATCACATCTTCTCCTGTGGGCCTCATTTTCAATACGTCCATTATTTGTGGGACATGTTTTAGCTGTAATTAAAATGCTTCGTATTGCTAATAGCAGGTGACATATGTAATGCTTTAAACACGCAAACTGTCATGGGCTTTGGCTATCAGTGTCATGCTTGCTCCAATTACTACAAAGACAAATGAGGCAGGCATATAGGGGGTTGTTTATTGAAATGTAAAGACAAAAGGGGGAGCAGGGAGACAGCGAGAAAAAACAACAACAACAAAGATGGGTGAATGTAGATGCGGCGAGATAAGGAAAGAAAGAAAGGATGTGCGTTTGGTAATGACAGAGGGGGGAAAAGTGGTGTTTTCTGTAACCGGTGGAAAGATAATTTCTTATCTGTTCACATATGTCACTGTGAGTCATCCTTTGGAGCAGCCAAAAATAGCTTCCTCCCCGACCTCACACGCACTATATTCCTTCTTTCATTCGTTCTCAACTCAGAAAACTGAGCAACCATCAGAGGATGAGTAACATAGGGAATAAGGAGGAAGACGAAAGTTGAGACATGATGTCGCCAAAAAGTTCACCATCAAAAGCTTAAATTTGTATCCGTTTATTAGCCGTGGCCAGAGAACTAAAATGAATTAACACTGTAACTATGGACTCTAAATCATGATTTGCCTACTCTGCATTACTTGGACCTGCTTTACTGTGTCACACACTATCTCTCACCCCATAATCTTGTGCCTCAGTTGCTATAATGATACAGAAGCTATAACCAGTTCTAAATCAATAGCAGCTGCCATTGTCACTGCTCTGTTTACCAGATGGTTTTTTGTTTTGGAAATTGTAAACACAGCTACTTCTGTTTGTGCCGGGTATACACAATATAAGACAACAACAAATACTTGCAGTGGAGAGTCATCCAGATACAAACCAGGGTCGATGCGGTGACACGGTATGCATCCCAAAACCACCAGGCCACCAGAGTGCTCACAGCTTTGTCATGTTTAAACATAATCAGGCTGTTAGCAGCGTTGAAGAAAAGCAGAGCTGGATACTGGAGTCAAGAGGGGAGGCACAGTAGAGCAAAGAAACTGACAGACACAACTATAGAGTGAAAATAAATTGCTGACTGAAAAAAAGCAGTCAAAAAAATAATTTAGTGTTTACTAGCTTCATGTACACTCAATGCAAATAGCACCTGAGTATTAAATACAAGTCCTGAAATAGCCTGCTCGTTCTACATTGTTTGTTCACACCTCCCACTCCTCCTAGATAGAGGGTGCAAACACTGAAAAGAGACAAATCAAATTAGGCACCTAAAAACGGTTGAACCCTGAATTGGAGTGGCTTGAGCTGGCAGTTTATCTGTGGGCAAAGGAAGCCCTGCATCTGAGGACTATTTATCTGAGGCTTACTGTTTACGAGGCTTTAAGCTCAACCCTCAAGCCTTTCAAGTCTTGAATTAAGGCCATGCCTACACTGATAAGGAGGCATCTGAAATTTGAATGTGTCGCAGGTTTCTGGCTAACATACTAGAGCTGTTTCCTTCACAAAGAGCGTGAAACTTCATCTCAACATTTATTATGTTCTTTTGTATCTTCTTAAAAAACAGTATCCCGACTCGGAGTGAAAAAGTATCCCGGCTGACCACTTTTAAGCCCAGACTAAAAACGCTGACAATGTGTTTCTCAAACTAGAAACAAAGTTAAACAAAAAGTTGCTCTTCTTTGTAAGAAATTAAAAGCAAGTAGCAAAAACAACCAATGTCTACATGCTACATTCAATTCATGTGTGAGAATCACAGAGAAATTATGAGAGCAGAGAAAAACAATGTCTTGAATTGTTTTCATCATTACAAATCTAACACAACAGCACTGTTCTTCTAACATGAAACAATGAGCTTTTTTCCCATGGGGAGATAAATACTTAGTTTAAAGTGTTTGCATGGCTTTTGAAAGCCCTTACGGTAGACGTAGAAAAGAGCTTGGATTTCTCTGTTAGTTGTATCAAATATTCATATTTCCCCACCCAACTACCTGTCATAAAAAAAGACTTCAGTTTATTTATGACAGGTATGTACAGTAGGCCTGGTCTTTGGTCTCTTGGAAATTTTCCCTTATAAACACAATGACTTGCTGTTTTTGGATTCAACTTGGGATTAACTTATCAATTTACATGGATCTACACTGAATCAAATCGGATCATCCCGAAACATTCAATATGTCAATGAACCATCCTGGAATTGGACTGCAGCCTTCAAGGATCGGATCGAATCAGATCAGATCATCCTGTATAGCAGGGGGTTCCCAAACTTTTCCTCCAAAATATATGTGCCAAAGACTTGCGACTCCCACCATCCCTTGAAGTGATTAAATGTTGATTCATACTTCATTTAACTGGTCTGCAGAAAATTAGCCTATAGCTACATGCACATGTGGATGTGTTTCCTGTGCTGTTATGAATTAACCTGCTGCTACTGATGCTTTTGGTCTATAACTCCAACCTTGAGAGTCATCTGGCAACAAAGAAAGGCAGAAAACTAATTAGGAAAAAATATTTGGAAGGTTATATTTCAAATTGAACTACTATTTTTCTCGATAATTTTACAACAATTGGTAAAATGACATTCCTTTTTTTTTTTATTCTGGAAGACATCTTGTGACCCCCGTTAAGTGTCTCACGACCCCCCAGGGTGTCCTGACCCACACTTTGGAAACCCCTGTTGCAAAAGAGAGATTCACACGCCTCGTCTTAAAACATGTTATAGCGTAACTAACTCAGAGACAGTCATTATTACAGAAGACTCCTCCTCCTCCTCCTCCTCCTCCTCCTGTATACTCTACTCAGCCTTCCCCTCTTACCTACACTGAACTGAGTATTTCCAGTTGTGAGAGCTCATCCGACACAGATTCTCCTGCTATGAGGTACAAATATCTGGGCCTTAATGTTCTGAAATTATATGAAAATGTCAGGAGCTTATGTTTGAAAGCATGTGATCTTATGATTAAATTTTGCTGTAGAACCATTACTTCATGCCAGTCTATCAGTTTTAAAGGGAAAAAGCTGCATACCCTTATTTCTCAGCATGGTTACTGACACTACTCTGCTGTGTGTGAAAAGCTACACACCCCTTGCAGCATGAAACTAGACTTAATTTGCTTATGGCAGTCTATTATATATGTGCATTCATCAGGAAAGAGTATCATTGATAACACCAGCACGGTACTTACGTCTACTTACCGACTTATGAAATTCATGAACTCAGAAAAAAGCAGAGGTCACAGGAAGTTCAGTTCTTAACATCATCACTGAAACGTTAGCAAATTCAAAAAGGCTGTGTTTTTCTGGTCCATTACTACAATGGGAAACCAGCCTTTCACTCAGGAGACACAAATCAACAATATAAAAATTCATAAGTGCATTTCATCACCTTCTAATCAGCCTATAACGACAGCAGCACTCTGGTGTAAAAAGCTAACCATATTTTCACCCACTTCCTGAGCTTACCTCGTCACATATTTCCTAAAAACTCTCCATGGGGTTTTTCTTTTTTTTTTTTTTACCAAGAATAAATCTCCACGTTTAAGAGCGTCTAAATCAGGAAGCTTGACACTGCAGAGCCAGAAAGAATGGAGACACTCAACAGTGCTGGCGCCAAGATAAACAAGCCAAGGAACACGAGCCGAGTGTGAGCCATAACAAGATGATTACGACGGTGGCAGCTAGTTACCATTTTCCTGATATGGAGTAAGGAGGTAGGTGCTGTGTCATGTGCTTCCTTCTGCTGCCAAGCTAGTAAAATCTTCCTCCTTTCAACAGGGCGGGGAATTAATACTTCAACTGAGGAGCAGTCATAATGGAAAAGCTTTAATGGGAAGGTATTAGATTAAAATTTGCATGATTGGAGCTATTAGAGATTTTACATTCTGGCCTCTCCTGGTGATCAAAAACCCAACTTCTCGACTCCAAACTTAAGTTTCTTCTGTCAAAGCCCATGTTTACCTTGAATGTGCTTACTACAACATACGACAGCGTTTTAAAAAGCTGTGTCAAACCGTAATCTTCTAAATGTGTTTGGTGGCTTAAAGAAGAACTGAAGCCAACATCTTGTAGTGTGAGCTTGAACTGAACTCCCCTGTGCCAGGTTCCAGGATAAGTGGCACTCAACCCCTACAGCCAAGGCCTCTATTCTGAAACAGTATGCATTTTAATGTATTGGGTTGGCACATGGCTGGAGTGGGGGGCTTATGGGCAACTGTGCTGTGTGTGTGTTTGTATCAAAATGTTTGTTTGTGTGTGCTGGAGAGAGAGGATGCTTTATTAAGACGAGTAGCGGCTGCTATTCACGACTGTAAGGCCCGTTTTTTGCCCTGTGTGACAGAGCAAGAGGATCGCCAAGGCAGCCGGCCTGTGCCCCCATGGTATGTAGACACTGTCGCTCTCATACACAAGGACAGAGAGGAGGGTGGACTCAAATGTGAGTGTGTGTAAGTGTGAGTGTGTGTGAGAGAGAGAGAGGAAAGGATGGAGAGAAGGAGAGTTTGGGAGAGTTTACAGGACGTCAGCTGCTCCCCCAATAAAACAAAAACATTTCATTAGCAACTAGCAACACAAAGCAGATATAAACATGGTGTCCTTGTAAACACTGCAGTGCCGATAAGAGACAAAGATGTCTTGCTTTTCTTTGCAGTGCTTTCAGTTCATGGCAACAAAACAAAGTCAGTTCACTGCGCATTGTTGGCTGGAAAAATGTAATGAAGTACCAAACTATATTGTCTTGTTCTTATTTACATTGTAACTGTAGACATTTGGGAAATCACTATATTCATTAAAACGGTTCTTTGTGAAGGGATTTTTTAAACCACTCAATCTAACAAAAGTGTCAATCATATGTCAAAACTCAATGCGATCATATCCTGTGACGTGACTGACTGGATGACTGTGTTAGTGTCGCCCAAAAGTGAGGGGACTTCCAAAGATCACACCCAGGTCTGTGACATTTTTTTCAACATAAAAGTAGGCTTGTTCCATTCTTAACTTCTCCAGTCTAGAAAGAAGGACATTTGAGAAGTTTGATTTCATGTGTTGAGTCAGGAAAGTTTTGGAAAGAAAATTTCAGATTTCTCATAATGAAGTCTTATCAACACAGTAGGTTTCACTTCTTTTTATGTCAATGCAAATCTCCACACAGCCACAATTAGGGGTGGGAATTGATAAGTTTTTATCAATGTCAATGCCATTGTCGATTCTGCTTATCAATCCAATTCCTTATCAATTCTTGAGGAAAATACTTTGAATTTGGAGAGGAAAAACGCTTTTCCTTTCCATGTTTCCTCCTGGTTGAAGGAGTTCTGCGTCGCAGTGTGTGACGTAATGCAACGTGCCGCGACGTGGCGTGCCGCGACGTTGTGCTGGGAAATTAATCGTTAAGAAGAATCAATAACATTTGAGGTGTACAATTCCAATGGAATTGGAACCGGTTCTAAGTCTGACCCGGTTTTCGATTCCCACCCCTGGCCACAATATTGCATCCTTAAATG
The DNA here is from genome assembly GCF_009762535.1 of Notolabrus celidotus. Lineage (NCBI taxonomy): Eukaryota > Metazoa > Chordata > Actinopteri > Labriformes > Labridae > Notolabrus > Notolabrus celidotus. Next base: position 12,413,659 of record NC_048280.1, on the reverse strand, counting down.
TGATTTATTTTCACCAATGACCAAACTTGGGTTTTTACTATCTGATATTATTTTCTTTCTCTTTTACATCCTCAGTCAAAGTCCTCATCTCAACCCTACATGCACAGCCTTCACAGCCCTATATTACAAAGTACAAAGATGTGAATGGAATGAATGACAGCATACCCTTTAAAAAGTCACTTTAAAGAAATTCAGCTAAAGAAGTAGACCTTTATTTTTCCCTTTTTGATTAGCATACCATATTAATTGTTATTTTTTAGTTGCTTGGTTAAGTTTTTACTTAATACAAGGTAACCTTTTTTTAAGCTTTATTTGTATTTTATTAAGTGTTGTAATCTCATTCTCATCCCTGAGTTGAACTTAGGCTCAAATCTTCTGATGGTAGCAGAAAGGTGTTCATATGCAGTGTGTAGGTTTCTGACTGTGAGGGCTTGAGATGGTAAAAAAAAAAGGAATGGCACATACTATCATGACATCACAGTTTACCTGGAAATAAGATGCAACTTTAAATAATAAGAGAAATACCCATCGCCAGTCTGTGATTGTGTGCTATGTGTTGATGTTTCAAAAAGCAGGACTCGATGTTATAGAGACAAAATCAATAGAAGTTAATCCACCATGGGCAAAGTACTTGAGTTCATTTTCTGTGTCTCTCTTCAGTTGTCCTATCATTAAAGGTAAAAACATCCAGAAGTGTAATGTTAAAAAAAAGTCCTGTTTTCACCGTGAAACAACAGCGAAACCTACTGAAAGGTACCTGCAGCAAACCTCGAGCCAACTTTCCAACGGTACCCACATACCTATCTGACAAGTCAAACAAATACATGCCACTCTAAATTTGGATGCCAATTTCTTAAGCAATACTTAAGCTGTCATCAAAACAAATTCCAGCCACATACCAGTGAGACATCAGAGAGTCAGAAACTAATGGCAATTTGTTGATACAGGCAGAGGAAACGCTGTGCCCTATTATTGCATGTGGGATGACAACAGTGCCAGGCTAAAACCCACTCATTACAACCATTATTTCAAGGAAGGGTAAAGGACTACTGCTCATATCCTTTCATAGCTATTATATCCCATTCCAGTGCTATCCAAGCAGACAAAGACAGCTGTTGTCAACATGAAACGCAGAACGATTCAGAAAACAAAAGAACGTTACAACAATTGAAACAGAAACCAGACCTGTTCATCATTTCATAATATTTCTGCATTATTACAATTATTTGGCATTTGAATAAAGAACCTCAGCCTTTCTAGCCCATGTCTGCCTATCAGCCAACTTTCATTGCAATGAATGGATGTGATTTGGCACTGTGCTTCTGCAATCAGTGCTTCTTGTTTAAACTGACATAGATTTCTCACCCGAGCATAGTTCAGCCAAGAGGCAGAGCAGCCTCTCTAAAATAAACTCCGACAAAACTCTGAAATGAAGAAATTTTAAAAAACACAGACACACAAGCACATCTGAAAAATCTCAGTCTTAAGCACTCTTTTACCATCGCTGCCGGCTATGGCATACTGGCATCACATTATAAGGGGATTAATGGTTACTTCACAAACCGGGTGTGAAACAAAAACCACCCTGAATAACCACAGACAAACGAAAGCTGATCACAGGAGCGGGAGATGAGAGAAGAAAAGGGGGATGTTAAATCAACGAGATTTAAATGGGAGTTGCAGCAGTTGGATTTGTGGGGTTGATGGCTTTCCCTATCTGGGCGTCAAGCGCGTACCGTGGGTGTGCTTAAACAACATCCAAACATCCCCAAATCCCCCAGGCGCCTTTTGAGAAGCAAAAGAATCTGGGAAAGGGACTAGAGGAGGAAAACAGAAGTGGAGGTTAGGGAGGGTGAAAGAGGGAGATATAGAGTGTGTAATACGGAGGGAGAATCAATGGGTGCCCCCACGGCAAATAAAAGCCATGACATCATCGTATGGCAAGGAGCAAGGAGAGACCAGGGCACCCACAGTCGCCCATTCTGCCTCTCGGGGCCCATCCTCAGGAATGGATAAGAAGCGAACAATGCGCTCTCAATGAATGGGATCCCAAATCCCACAGGAGGAAAACAAATCACTAGTGGGAACGGGAGAGGGCGAGGGAAAGATGGAGAAAGAGACAGAGAGAGATGGAGGGAGAAAGGGAGACCCTTAAAAAGATGTGCACACAAAGACACAAAGCATCTTGGGACATGTAGAGCAAGGCAAGTAGAGTTTGAGACAAAGCCGCCTTTGTCCCTGCGGACTGGTGGGTGGCTTGGTGTGAAGGATTTGAACGTGGTAGCGTTTACATCAGAGCTCTCCAATATATTGATCCAGCCATGTAATCCCTGAAACGATAAAAGGAGAGGTTGGATGTACTCTGGGAGTGTTGTTTGTTGGGTTTACATGATGTGGGAGGCAGGAACAGGGCTTTATGTAACTTGTCAGGGGAGCTTTGAGCTGCGTTCAAAGTTTGGCCTGCTGCTGCTGATGCCGGTTTGACAGAGACACGTGAGGCGAGGAAAGATGTTCAGAGAGCGTCTGATCACAGCAACTCCTCGCACAAGTCAAAATAGGATGTTTAATTGCATTCCCCCTCTCGTGGTGTTGATAAATAAAGTCACAGCCTTCACCGGGAGAGCTCAATATGTGTGTGTGAGTGTGTACATGTGGGTGTGTGTGCTTTCAAACAAAGAGCTTCCGTTCCTCCGTGATTACAGCACTGCTGTTGTAAGCCAGAACAGAGAAAATAAATTAGAATCACAAGGAGAAAAGTCTTTCATGTCTGATGCTTTGATAACAAGAAAAAACAAGCAGGTTTCCCACAAACTAGAATTAGTTGGCTGATAATCTGAAGCGAGATTGGAACAACTTGACACTAAAAATTCAGACAACAAATAGAGAATTCTCAAAAATGAGTCATATATTAAAAAAAAAGACTACTCAAAGTACTGTGTTATGAATTTATTTTTGAAATCGATCAAAAACAAGAAGCTGGAATAAGAGGCAGTGCATGTGTTGTTGAGGAGGGAGAACACAAATGTAAAAAAGTCAAAGCCGCTGTAACACTCTGAGATGGCAGAAATACTTGAATGAATGAGCACAATTAACAGCAGGACTTCTATGATGCTTACAGACATTCCTCTTGTGAGAAATGGGAAATAAGAAGCAGCTGGAGACATCATTTACAGCCCACATTTTACTGAAATACTCCGGCGTCACATCCATCAGAAAAAAGTCAGGAAAAGAAAGTGTTTCCCAGGAGCTGAAAGATGAAAAGTTGAGAAACCATAGTCTCACTTTTTCAAGATATCGATTTTTTTTCTGCACTGTGACATTTAAAGAAAGAACAGTGTGCCGTTTAGATGCAGGAAATATACTTTTTAATATTGTTTCGATTGAAAAGACCTTAAAAAAAAGCTTAGGCTGAGCTAGGATTATCCTGGGTTCAGAGCCTTTGAGTCAAAAATCATTGCCTGAGAGTCAGACACACTAAAAACGACCTCTGCCAGCTCAGAGGTGCTGACCCTGACCTTTAACCTCTGACATCAGTGTAAAAGGTTTGAGTAAAGTTGCAACTGGTGGTTTTCATGATTGATTATCTTTAAACTGATTTTTTTTAAAAAGGTGGAAAAATGTCCAAACAGTAAATCACAATTTCCAGCAGCCCAACTAGACTTTCTAGTCTACTACTCTACTAGCAAATTCTCACATTGAAAAAGCTAGAATAAAATGTCTTGTTACTCTAGCTCAATAAATTAATAAAACAATCACTTGGTTTTTAAACTATTATTGATTTATTTTACGACAAAAAACTAAAGATTAGATTATTCATTTCAGCGCTCACTTGTTAAAATTTTAATTCCTCAATATATATATATTTTTTACCATGTGCTTAAAAAAATGCAATCTTTGTTATTTTTAAAGCTCCAAGTACCGAAATGCATCAAAGCTTATGAAAAACAAATCCACAGCCATATTTTCAACCCAAAGCTGCCACAAGCAAAGGAGAGAGAGCCTCTGTGGGTGATCGATGAAGATGAAGAGATGAAGAGAGGAGAGGGAGCACCAGTAAATAAAGAAAAACAGTGAACCGAAAAATAAGACGTTATTTTCTGATTATTTCACAGTGGTTATGCCCTGAGGAAACTATAAATTCATCCACATCTCAGGAAGGAGATGTGAACTTCAGTTTGCTGCTGAAGATGTGCTTCTTCCTGTGTGTCTCTCTGCTCTGCCCTCTGTCACAGCCACTACACCACTAACGGCCCTTTTCCACTACACAGTTCCAGCCCTACTCGACTCGACTTGGCTCTACTCGACTCGACTCGGTTTGGGTACCTTTCCCACCAACCCGAGTACCGACTCACGGTGGGCGGGGTAGTCATAACACAGCTGCGCGAAACTGCGTCCACGTCATTTTGAACGCGACACAAACACAACAATCACAAACAATGGAGGACATGGAGGCAATGGTGTACTTGCTGCTCGGTCTGTGTCTTTTTGTCGCAGGCCGAGCGGAGAAACTTTGAGACATTGTACAGTACTGATGTCGTTTTTAAAAAATGGCGGGTTTGATTTGTGTGTTGGGCGTCGCGCTCATGACTCTTCGGTGACAACATTCTCTGACCAATCAGTGGCCGGCAGTCCGTCGACGTCCCCTTTTAATAACGGCTCAGCTCGCTTGGAACCAGAGCAGAGCAGGTATGAAAAACTGGTATCTGACACGAGATACCGTGGAAACTCAACACAAACCGAGTAGAGTTGAATCAAGTCGAGTAGAGTAGGGCTAAAGGCTGATTTATACTTCTGCGTTGAATCAACGGCGTACCCTACGCCAGGGGGTCCGCGTAGCTCCCGTACCTACGCCGAGGCCTACGCACGTAGCTGACGTGCACCTCCTCCAAAATGTAACTCCCTGTAGAGCCGACGCGGACCTCAAGCCCTGTGATTGGTCCGCTCGGCGGCTTTGTATTTCCTGCATTTACAACACTTCCGGGATCCCGGACATCGGCCGCACATCGGCTGTGTATTTCATCTCCTCCTCTCTATTCTTCATGTAATCATGTCTGTATGATAAACAGCAACATGTATCAGCTGTAGATTAACATAACACGCTCTGAATCTCTGTGGAAAAGTAAACAGAGATCGTAGCGGGGCAGGAAGCAGGCGACCGGCTATCAGAGAGACCGCACTGCCCTCTAGTGTTTCGGCGGAGAATTGCTGCGCGACACAGACACACCGACGCACAAGTATGTGGGCCTCAAGTCCGCGTCAGCCCCTGCTGCGTAGGGGAGACGCAGAAGTATAAATCAGCCTTAAGACGGGCCGGGGGAAAAGGTCCAAAAGTGTTCTCATTTACAGGTCAGTAAAAACTGACATTTTGTGAGCTCTGTTTTACATCATCAATATCAAACTTAATGTAGAGGAAATATTTTTTTTTGGTTACTAAGATTTCAAAGTTTAAATTATTTTGCCATTCATCAGACGTCTCGTAACAGTAAGTAAAAGGTTGGAGTGTCTTTAGTGACTGTTTCTGTATTAACACATTGAGATCGCTGGAAATAACTAAATGAATGAGTTCTGGGTGCCAAGGAGTTCATTTTCTGCTGCTGTGGTATTGAAACAGGTATCCCTTTTGTTTGATTTTTACTAGTATCCTACAGAAGTTCAAAATTCAGGTATCATGACAACTCAGATAGTGATTGAAAAATAACACAGGACTAAACCAAGCGGCAACCTCCGGTTTAAAAATATGAGTCCAATGCGGAAGTGCTAAAAACTACAGTTCATTGAGGATCCGCTTGAAGCTGGCTCCTGAAGTACCGGAAACCACATACACACCAATTCAAAGCTGATCTTTACAGGAGTAAACACTTTCACAGCCTGGTACAAAAGACACTGTAGGGGGGGGGATTGTTTTCTACGAGGCAATTTCGAAGACATTGAGATTATGAGTCTTCCAATGAGAGGCACAGCTGACTTGACTGACAGGCGGGAACACTGTAGCTGTTGGCGAGGAGTCTCAAAGCCCGCCTCTTTACGTCACAATTGCTCGACAGCAGCAATATGGCTGCTGACGAGCGATTGGCCTCAAAACAGCGCTTCAGAAACGGATGGGTGATGTCACGGATACTACGTCCATATTTTATACAGTCTATGACATTTTCAGGCTCATTATCAATGACTTTATGTGACCCTGTCAGGAAATTGGTAAATCTGTGAGAAAGTTGTTCTTCGTCACAGATTCTGGTTGAGTATACTGAAGCCATCGAAGGAACATAAGGCAAATATGTCTGGGATTCTGTCTTAAAGCTGTATTTACTAAATTTTTCCCTTTTGCGGTTTGGAACTCAGAAGAGCTTTGCTTTATCAATTCTTATCAAGTCTGTCTGAAGCTATCAGCAACACATTTCCTTTGAAGTCTGAGCCAGCATATGGAAGCTACACTAGCTTACTAGCTCCTGCCCCTGTGCCTTTGTGGCCTGCCTCATCCACAATAAATATTGAAATCGGCGGTGTCTGCCTTGCAAGTGGATGTTCTGTATTATAAATGTCATCTTACCCTTGGTCGGCGGAGCAGCGGCTCGCTCTAATGCCACAGGACAGAGACACATAAAGAGAGTGAGACACCAGCACTGGCGAGGGATTTCAACTTTCAGTCTCATCAAAGCAGCATCAGAGTGTCTGCGTGCATGTTTATGAATAAAAAAGAAGATGGAAAGAAGAGGGCTAAAATGATAGTGCTAGAGGGACACAAAAGGAAAGAGAAGAGAGGAAGAGAGCCGGCACTCTGTTTCACCATACGTTCAGGGTGCCCCGAGCTCACAGCAGTCTTTTATACAACAAACAGAAGCATGGTATCAGTAAGTCTCATTGAATCTTTCTTCAGACATCTTCAAGCCTCTAAAAGATATTTCAAATGAACCAGTCTGAAAGGGTAAAGACGTCCCTTTGCAAGCAGGTTAGGGGCTTCAAATTAAAGCTTTACTGAACTAACTTGTCTTTAGCAGCCACTGCCTGCTAAAGACCTCTAAAAGTTTCCTCTACACAAAGTGTGTCGCCTTGCTTTTGCATACTTCAGGATCAAGGTGTCTCAAGCAATCAGCTTTCCATCAAATGGTTTATCATTACCATTGCCAGAGAGTATTTTAAAAACAACAACAACAGAGGGAACTAGCTCCTTTTAGATAACTTTCAAAAGTTTGAAATGCACTCATTAAAAACTATCATTTCCCCTCCTGAGTTTCTTCTTTGAAGCCACTCATCTACTAATAACTCTAATACTACTCGTGACTAATTATTTTGTTGATTAACCGTAAATTTAATTTCTTGCAAGCTGACTCGTCTAAGTTAAGAAAAAACATGTAAAACAGTCACGAATTCAGCACTATTTATCTATCATCACTAAACCACGGAGTCTGCCGGTAAAAAATGCCAAATTGGTTTACCAAGTGCAGCTAACATTAGCAGAACTAACACCTCTAGCACTTTGTCCTTGCAGGCTAAAGTCCACATGCCTGTGCTGGCTACACATAGCACCAGTTTAATCAGACACAGCCTACATACAACTTTAGTTATGTTTTGGAGATCAAAATACTGCTGAACCGCTTTGTGCTAGGAAACACTATCTGTCCACTGTGCTTGTTTACATCCGTGTAGTAGAGCATCAAGACAGTAAGGCAGTACATGTTTACTAGGGGTGCAACGGATCAAAAAACTCACGGTTCGGATCGTTTCATGGTTTTGAGTCACGGATCGGATCATTTTTCTGATCAGCAAAAAAAAAAAAAGAAAGAAAGAAGACAAGACAAATATAACTTTGTCCTCCATTTGTTTTGTAAAACACTTGTAAACGTTTGCCCATTAAATAAAAACAACATTCAACTCAAAATTTACTGCATGTGCAAAGCACCCTATCTGTGGGCCCAGTCCTGCCTCATTCACTGCATTTCATGGCATGGCAAGTGAAGGAGCAGAGGATCTTCAAAAGTTTCATTCCATTCTTCTTTCAATCGCTGATTTTTACAGTCCACTTTTCCTTGGGCTGCAAACTTGGAACACAATGTTTTCGTGCATTCTAGGGTCCTACAGCTGGCAAAGTGCCAATATGCGAACTGCTCCATAAACGAAAGTGAAAGTTAAAAATTGCACTCGCAGCATTGGACTCGACCCAGTAACAGCCTGTCTGCGTATCGTTGACATGGAGACAAGTCCCGGTAAATACGCAGTGACCCGACCAAAACACAGAGTGAAGGAATAACAGTTCGGGGGCCACAAATAGGCGGCCGGATGCGGTCCGCAGGCCGCCTATTGACGGCATCTGGTCTAGAGGATGCGCGATGGAATTTCATAACGTGGCTCAAGCACATTCAGCATTCACTGTATTTCACAGGGAAACCAAAATGCTCCCATACATGTGACTTACAAGATGCAGGAGGGTTTTCAAGTTCCTCTGCTCCTTCACTTACCATGACTACCGCTGTGCTTGACGAGTGAGTGTGGATTGAACATGCGGTCATCACGTGAACACGTGAATTTTTTTCTAGCGCGGCAATTTCGAAGATATTGAGATTATGAGTCTTCCAATGAGAGGCACAGCTGACTTGATTGTCAGGCGGGAACACTGTAGCTGTTGGCTAGGAGGCTCAAAGCCCGCCTCTTTACTTCACAATTGCTCAACAGCAGCAGTATGGCTGCCGCCGACGATTGGCGTTTAATCGTTTAATCGACTGAAGACGCACATCCCTAATTGCTGCTGCACAAAAGACTGTCACAAGTAAATGAGTTATTATTGCTTAGCTGCTGATTCTGAGACCAAACACTTATAAATAAGACTAATAGCTCTGTTATGACTAACCTCAAAGGTATATGCTGTTTTATGTTTGCTAATAATCTCATGCCAAAGTTTGATTATATCTTAGCAATTTGCTTGTTCCTATTTAGCCTATTTGTTTTGTATATGTTTTGCTTATTAATGGTCTATATCAAGTGAGTAAAATTAAAAAAAATAAAATAATAATAATAATAATAATAATAATAATAATAATAAAAATACATGTATTTATATAGCACCTTTCAAAACACAGTTACAAAGTGCTTCACACCAAGGGTACCAATAGACAGGGAGATTAAAATAGCATTAAAAGCAAGGAAAAACATTAGGTGTAGGACCTGAGTTGTTAAAAGTGCGTGAAAAATACAGTGAGGTTGTGCTGAAATTACAGTGAATAAAACAATTGAGCCAATCAAACAGTAAAACTGGATTAAAAATAAAACAAATTAAAAACAAAACAAACATTAAAATCAGCTCATTTGTTCTATATTTTATACATGGTAATACATGTACAGTATGTTGACTACAGTGGTTTATAGTGTGTAAATATTAGCATATTACATGCAAGAAAAAGTGCTCACTTATCCAGGCTTTAAGATGTGTTTAGATGTGTACAAACATCTTAACCTACATAATCATGTCATTTTGTTGTGGTTTCTATCACTTCCATTCCACTGCATCTCACTGAGATGTATTTTACCTCTGCCTGAAGCATCACAGATATACAAAGAGGGAGAACCTACATAACAGCTTAAAGTGAAGTGTAAAATGTGGTGTGTTGTTATCTTTCCAGCCAGGAGAAAAAGCTGCACACACCAGTTAGCGGGCAGCAAGCCATGTGCTGGTGTTTTTTCTTACTTCCTTCTTTTCAGCACAGCTCTATCCCACAAAGACCAAACCTCTGCAGACAAAACACCTCAGAATTAAAAATGAGTAGATTGTGTTCTTCTATTTCAAGGTCTGCGCAGTTAGAAAAAAACTAAATCTGATTATCTGCAGTCTGCATAGCGTGCTTTGAAAAATAAAAATAAAAACCTATTAAAACTCAGATAAAAGCACAGATTCTTGTTGCTTTGTGTGCACTGATGAATAGAAAACTCTGCTCACCATTAATAACTACGACTGGATGCCTGGGGTTAAGAGGCAGCCTTACCACACTACCATTATTACCACTACTATACTGCCATTAATTCACAGCACACAAGTTCCACAATGAATTGCAGAGGACGTATACATGAATTCCCCCTCCCCACTCTCCTCTACATGTTTTCTCTTTGTTGTCACCTCCCCCAGCCTACACTTCACCTTCATCCTCTGCCACTGTCATCTCTTCACTGTCATCCTCATGCTTTTCTCGTCTTGTTTTCTCTATTCTTCGTCCTTCCTATAACCTTCCCCTGCATTCCCATCTTCCTCTTCCTATCCCATCCTCAAATCCAGTTTCTTATCTAACATTATTTTTCTTTTGACAGCAGATCACTTAAGTCTTTTTCTGTCTCAGCAGCCTCTCCTTTGGAATAACAATCATGCTATGCAACAGGTCTCGTGTTGTTCCTGTTGAGCAAGGCCCAATTCAAACATCCTTATAAGGATCAATTTGAGATCTGAATCTTGATACATTTAGAGGTAGGTCTGAGGTCATTTACCTGGGTGAAAATGTACTGCAATGTAAACTCAGGACAGTAACTTTCCAGAGTAAACAGTTAAAGTTCAGCACAGGGAAACAGCTACAGGGTTGATAGACAACTACTGCATAGAAGCCAATTATCTCTATTTCAAAACGTGTTCTTCTCAACTATTTTTAGACGGAGTAGGAAATACTGTGAAAGGAATACACTGACATTAATATTTCAGCTGAAAATGAAAAGAATATATGTACATTAGGAATTAGTTGACTATCAGGCATCTGCTCACTGGCATCAGCAGACACAAGAATTACTAATCAGTCAGACAATTTGCAACCCCAATTTCAAATAAGTTGGGTCACTGGAAAATGTTGATATAAACAGACTTTGATGGTTTGTAAATAATTCAAACCTTATATTTAATTAAAAATATAGCAAAGACAACATATCCAATGTTTTTAGTGTTTGATGAAAATTAAATGATCATTTTCATTTTGATGCCAACAACACGTTTCAAAAAAAGTTGGTTCAAGAACAATAAAGCACTGAAAAAGTTGGGTAATGCTAAAGAAAAAAACAACAACTGGAGGAACATCTAACTAATGAGGTTACTGTGGAACAGGGTAGCAACAAGACTGGGTATGAAAATGACATTCCAGAGAGGCAGAGTCTCTCAGAAGTAAATATGGGAAAGATTCACCATTATGTGAGAGACTGCGTGAGCAATAATTCAACAAGTCCAGAATATTGTTTCTGAGCGTAAAACTACAAAGAATTTGTGGATTTCACCAACTACAGTATATAAAATCATTAAAAGATTCAGAAAATCTGTAGAAAGTAAACCTCTCTACAAAAAGGATGAGGATGATAACTGATACTAGATGGACATGATGCAGAACACAGGTGACTTCTGAACCCATTTAAGATGGACTGAGGCAATGTGGAAATTGGGGGTTGTAATGTAGGCCCACAATGTCAACGACGGGGAAGCTGTCAACACTGACAGTTGGCAGTGCATCAGCTGTTTAACGCTGACAGTCAACAGCACGCCATTGTTTAACAGCATAAAAATGTAAATCTATGTAAGTGTTATTATTTTGTAGATATTTTATTGGTACCTTTTATTTAGACCTTGATTTAGTTACTTGTGTTTTCCTGCACCTGTTACACAAGTAGTAAAATGCCACTACATTTCAACAATAATTTATTTACGTTATGTGTTGTTTGTTACGTTTTCTTTGGTGATTTTGAGTCATGCTTTAAGGGAGAATGAAACATTAAAAATAGTCACCAGTTTTGTTATTTAAAAAGGTGATAAACTGTTTCAAACAGCAATTAAAAACACTATACACAGTATGATTTTGGACGGTACATGATAAGCCGTGTTAACATGTGCTCAATTCTCAGTGTTTTCTGATTGTTTTCTTAGCTTTACACCTGTCAGATACTCAGAATATAAATTACGGTTTAATCGACTTGAAAATGAGTCACTTAGGAACATCCCTAATATACATACACTAAAAACAGTCCACTCATTTCTCAAAATGTGCCTTCTAACATCTCTTCCACAGTTTCTGTTGATAGACTGTCAGCCACATATTGTTTGGTGAAGGAGATATGACGCTCCCTTCATTCTGCCCCTTCCTCCTCCTCCTTCTCCCCCTTCTCCTCCTCCTCCTCCTCCTCCTCCTCCTCAGGGAGAGTGCTAATGAAGCAGGAGGCTGGTCAGATGGGAGACTCTCTGACTCTCCACTTGGGTTCCAAGCAATCAATAATATACAGACGGCCACCCTCGCCTTCCTCTCCTTCTCTTTCATTTTCTTTCCCTTATCCTCTTCATCTTCATTATTTTACTCCCTATGTTGCTTTGTTTTATTTGTTTGCCCCTCCTCTTCCTCTCCACCTAACTTCTCGCCTCAATCTGACCTCTCTTACCTTTAATCCTCTAGTGTTTCCCTTTTTTGCAAGTTGTGCCTTCCCCTCTCTTTAAGTCAGTTAGCAGTGAGAGTGTTTCAAATCTGCGAATTAATTAGTATGACACTTGCAGAATTTCATCTCTGTTCGCAGCTAATTTACTTCTCAGTCAGTGCAGTGTTTTGACATTGCCGAAGTTGTGTGGAGAAATTCTAAAAGAGTCTGAAAGAAAACAAGCTTGCTGTCAGGAAACTCCAATCAGAAAACACTGATGGAAATAGAAGGAAAAAAAGCAGCTATGCACTCTCAGACTGCTTTAATACAAAGTTAAACGAGGTATCCTATCCATCTCTTAGATACTTCACTGCCCCTGAGGGATGTTACCCAAACTGTGAGACAACAGTGCCCCCTGCAGTCCAACTGAGCATGTGCACATCAGTAGTGTTCAGTGAAGTTGATCCCTCCACTTTGAACCAGCCTTGTTTTAGCCCACCAGCTATCTCCTCCCACAAGGGGAATGGTGTAAGTGGATTTAAATAAATTAATGCCTCTTTTGCTTGCCTTGGGAGCACACAGCAGAAAATAGTCCCAAAACAAAAAAGAAATTCGACTGCTATCGCATTCACAGAGATAAAGAAAAACATATATTTTCTCTAGCTATCGCCTATAGGCCTGTGTTTAAGGGAAGAAGCAATTTGAATATGTCATGCCTAATTCTACGTTAAGGCTGAGCCGGCATTCTCCGGGGATGGAATACAAAGCAGCGTGCAAGAAAGACACTTGACTAGTCAGCTGGAACAACCCTATCCAGGCTCCGGGGATAATCAGTCCCACCATTTTGAGACTAAAACTGCTTTAAAAGAAACCAAAGCCTGAGGACCATTGCTGAAAATTGTCTGTACCAACTGCCAAAGAAAAGCAGCGCTTTGTAGCATTTACAATCTGTAGATATATTGCAGATTTCTGCCAAAGCATCATCATCACTTGGTTAATCTTATGTCCCTAAGTTTGTATTCATACTTGAATTGATTATTAGAATCAAAACGTTGAAGTGTGGATGAAATATTTCAATCTAGTTACACACTTCAAAGGATGGAAAACATTTAGTGTGAGAAAGAAACCGCCTTTTGAGTTCTGAGTCCTTTTTGCTGCAGCGGCAGAGTGATCCTTCTCCCAGCGGAGGAGAAAGAAATGAGTGAGGGAGGCTCATGAGATCTTGGCTATTAGAGTAACTACAGAGCATTAGCTAATTGGGATCCAAACAAACCCTACTGAATGCAAATGAATGGGAAAAGAGAAACGCTACAGTGAAAATGTAGAGTCAGAGACTGTATTTGCATCATGTATCAGAGTGCTTTTCCTTACACGTTCTTAGAGCTCATTAGGATGCTGTACAAAAGTCCTAGTATAACACTTTAGTTCAAACTGATTCCACATTCATTGAACGAGTATTTGTATTGTAAAGAAGCACATCTAATCATCACTAATGACCTCAAAAATATTGTAAACAAAGCATTGATACTGTGAATAAATGGTTGCAGCTCGGTGCTAGTTACAATCCCGTCCAATTCTTGCAACAGAGTCTGTGTCTCAGGAGAACAAAAAGAACCCTGGAGGTTTCAGATAACAAGCTCCCTGATCTCTGGTCTTTACACTACAGTTACTCTGCAGCCAGATGTACTTCTACCTCTGGGTCAAAACAGACACCAGCGGGATTACTGTCTAATAGCAGAGAAAGAAGGACAGATTGGAGATGCTTCTCATTTGGCGTAAACACATAAAGTCCCCCGATTACAGTTGAAAATAAGCGTTTTGTTTCCAGTCAGTGTGTTCAAAATGGATGATGAATGTTAAGAGAAGCAGAACAATGAGAAATGGCAGTATATGTGTGTGTGTGTTTGTGTGTTTGTGTGTATGTGTGTGTCGGTTCACACCTCTGAGTCCTCTCTGCGGAGTCCCAGTTGGAGGACGGCACTGGGAGACTTGAGTCTGGCTTGACTGGACTGGGCCATCTGCAGGTTTAGCTGCCAGCCAACATACTCCAGCTGAAACACACAAACAGAGCCAGTCTGTCTTTGATTTGAACATAGTTGTGATACAACCTCACATTCCAATTTAATATAGACACTTTTCAAAGGCTTTATGAAATCTCTAGAGAAGCACTGTTCCCAATAAATAAAGCAGGAGCAGATTTTGGGAAGAATTGTGTACTTTTGTGTGTTTCATTTGTGCTCATTATGTTCCTATTTGACCTAGATTTATTGTTTTGGATTCAATTATACTCTCTGGTTCTTAATTTTCAAAGCACTCTGCATCTGTTAAGACTAATTTCATTTTTACCCTTTCATTCTTCACATACAGAAATTCTCACTTAATCATATGTTTGCCTTTGCAATTGATAGACTGACCTTCAAAATATCACTGTATCCTATAGCAGGGGTTCCCAAACTTTTTAGCCCGAGTCCCTAAAAATATAGGTGCCACAGACTTGCGACTCCCACTGTCCCTCCAAGTGATTAAATGTTGCTTCATACTTCATTTAGCTCTGCTGAAAATTAGACGACATACATGCATAGGTGGCTGTGTTTCCTGTGCTGCTGTGAATTAACCCTTTTGCTACTGATGCTTTGTTAATTAACTGTTAACCCTAACCTTAGGAGTCATCTGGCAACAAAGAATGGCAGGAAACAAATCATATTTCTTATTTGAAGGTTATTTTTCAAATTTAGCTACTATTATTGTTAATTTCTTTCACATAATGGGTAAAATATGCAATTACCAGTTTACTTTGAAAACAACTAACGATGCTGGAAGACAAATGTGACCTCCCCCATTAGTGTCTCAAGATCCCCCAGGAGGTCCCAACCATAGACTGTATAAAATATGGACTTAGTATCCGTGATGTCACCCATCTGTTTCTGAAGAGTTGTTTTGACGTTATGATCGTCGACGGCAGCCATATTGCTACTGTCGAGTGATTGTGGCGTAAAGAGGCGGGCTTTGAGCCTCCTCGTCAACAGCTACAGTGTTCCCGCCTGTCAATCAAGTCAGTTGTGCCTCTCATTGGAAGAATCGTAATCTCAATATCTTCGAAATTGCCGCGTTAGAAAAAAACTTGTCTCTTATACCAGGCTGTAAACATGTTTCTTTTTTTTGTAAAGATCGGCTTTTTTGAATTGGCGTGTGTTGTTTCCGGTACTTCTGGAGCCAGCCTCAAGCGGATCCTCGATGAACTGCAGTTTTAAACATTTCCACATTGGACTCATATTTTTAGACCGGAGATTGCCGTTTGGTCCCAACCCACACTTTGGGAACCCCTCTCCTATCGTACATAAAGTTTTTTTCTATTTAGATCCCAATTAGCTTCAGCATAGCAGAAGCTATTCTTCCAGAGGACCACAGGTTGAATTTTTCAATACAATACATAACAATGTATACATTCTCATTCTACATACATAAACAATCAAAATTGAACAAATATACACCCAATCTAAGGTATATAAAGACAATAACTGACAACTCATCAAAACAAAATCAAAAAAAGCAGACACATGCTTTGACTGAACCTATCATCAACTAAATAAACATTTTCAACCTAAAAAGCCTGGAGAACCTATTAAAAGTTGATATGATTTACCAAAGTTTTTTTCTGCTGGTTATGTCCCTTTAGTGATTTTTTGAAGATATATTGAGTGTTTTGTTGTTAAATTTCTTTTAGAAGGGAGTTCTATTCTAGCATTGCTCTGTACGTTACAAAACGTTGAGATGATGTGGTTTACGATTTAGGTAAAGTAATGTTTCATCAATATTCTCAAAACCCTGAAACATTCAGTTTATTTTAATATTAGACAAAGAAAATAAGCAAAACAACACAATTAGAAACCTGGCACCGGCATATGTTTGGCATTTTTCTTGAAAATAAACAACTAATCGATGACGGTAATTGTCACATTATTTTCTTTCGACAAACCAAAATGGTAAATGTAGTCTTTATTTAGCACTTACTCAAAGTGCCATTCACACCATAATACTGAAAACACAGCTATTAAAAGAAATGTTGGTTTCAATATCTTACCCAAAAGTATTTCAACGTGTGGCCTGGAGGAGCAGGGTGATTTCAAACCCAGAAAAATAGGATCAAACTTTTGAAATGGAGTGTTCAAAAGTTTTAAAAAGCTTGTTTCCCAACCATGTATGGAACAAACGACCCTATAAGCAAGCCTGACATGACTTAAGTGTTGCGTCGCCATTATAGACATGAAGATCTACTGCTGCAAAACTTTGCTTAATCTTCCAAAAGTTTTTAGTTACCTTGCCTCTGAGCTGCAGGTGGCCAGACTATTACTCTCAGTCTCGGTCCACTGTGGCAGTGTGATAGATTAGCAGCACTGAGTCAAGGCAGGGCAGTTAAGTGTTTTATGATGCGTAGAGAGGCCGTAATAATAAACCATGTGTGACTTATCGAGTCTGGATGCTTCCACAGCATCGGAGGACAGGTGTGAGGAGGGTGAGGGCTGGGCAGCATTACTCACAAAGGAACAACATCCACATTAGCATGAATAAACAGCACAACTTTATGATGTGTTACTTATTTTACTGTCAGTATATCTGAATCCATTTAAACTAAATAATCAATTAAACAATTATAATGTTTCTTTCAATGTATATTTCCTGCCCCATCAGATGTGTGTATATATATTTAGTAGGTGTGTTGTCTGGCATTTGTAACAATACAAGTCATGGTGCTCTTCTCTGTACATCAAAGCTGGAGGTGTGAGAAAGAGTCACAAACTCCAAACAAGGGATGTTCGAATTTAGTCGAGTAACGATTAAATCTCAACACCCTGACCAGTTGGCACCAGAATTACTAGTCGGAATGCAAGGAATGAAAGCTGGTGGTCGTGGCTCTGCTAATGTTAGCCAAACTGGTAGTTCAGACTGTAGTTGGGTGTCTTTGGGACAGCTTTAGTTAGGTTATCCTTTTATTTGTCTGACAGAACATTTTCAGTCAGTGTCTTATGTCTCATCAGTAGAGGCCTGGTATTGTGGTGTTCCTCAGGGTTCTGTCCTGGGTCCCCTGTTGATTGCCATGTAACAGCTCCTCTGGGGCATCTTATGAAAACTATTGAGGTTTAAAGTTTTAAGTGTTTCCTATCATTGTAATTAAGGATTGGGATCATACATTTTATTGATAATGATACCATTATCAAACCTCCTTAATAATCTGAGTTTTTATTGATCCCACTATCGATACATTACTATTATTTGGAAGAAAGAGGACAATGCCTTTCTAACATAGCTGGTTTTGCTTTTATTGATGACGTTTTATTTACCCTAACCTTTACCTTAAAGTCATCGTCGTGACCCAACCTTGAACAGATCATAATGTGACCTTATTTCAGCTTGCTTAGTTAGCTAACTAGCTTTGATCATAACAATTTTAACACAAATGTTAACATTGTATTACTTTGTTATCTAATAGCACTTGCTACAAAGTTTGAGTGTGATTACCATGACTACTTTCAGTGGAGCAAGATGACTGTTTCTCAGCAGCAGCAGCAGCAGAGTTCATAGTTTTTTCAACCCCGAAGACAGTCGGGGGTGCTGCATTTTGGTCTAGTTTGATGCACTATGCTGATATCCTTGGCCAAAGAGGTTGTGTTACCCCCTTGCAAGAAATTAAATTGCACCATTAATTGTATTTCTGTCCTTCTCATTACTTTTTGCTGTGGTAAAAAGTAACCAACTTCAGACCTCCTCACACATCTAGCCCTCCTCACAAGCAACTGAACACCAGAATTCTTATTTTGATGCAATCTGTTTTATAAAAAATAAAATAAAAAATCAGACAGCCAATGTATGCTTGTGCACCAGTGATTTATTTCAAACAATGTGACGCGACTAAAAATCTAAGGTCAGGTCATAGGAAACACAAGACGTGATAGCAAAAATCAATAAGCTCAAACTTAGAAGAAAAGTGAAACTGGGTCCTTAATGGAACCAAGTTTTTACCACAAATCATATTCTTCTGTGTGTGCCTTTTAAACTCCAAGATGTCTCTTATTTTTCGGTTCTACTTGACTGTGTTAACTGCATAAAAGCTTGGATGGCAGATCATTTTCCCCAGCTTCACACTGACAAACAGAGGTTTTGATCTCTGCGGTCATCTTGCTCTGAAGGGGATGAGAGGTCTTGGGGTTTTATTTTCAGCCCTGTGCAAGGTGTCTCAGTATAGGAGGAGTCAGTCTCTGAGTCTGGACCAGCATTTTAATGTTTCAGTTGCTCCTCTAATACCATTTAAGAAACATCACTAAACTCAAGCTTGTTGTGTCAAGCTGGAGATGACTGTTCATACATTTGTTTAAGCAGTGCACCCTTGAACTGCCTGCAAATGGTCTGGAATGCTACTGCAACGCTCCTGACATAATCATCTAAACAGCCTCATATAACATTGATCTTTACCTCTTTGCTCGGACTCCATTCAAAGTGCATAGAAGCACATGCTTCAGAAACCATATAACACCTGCCTTTGTAATCTTCCTATACCTGCTTTTTATGTAGCTGTTTGTATTATATGTCTGTTGCAACCTCTCTGGTTCGCCTCTGACTCTTTTATTGTGAAGCACTTAGAGACATTTGGTATTGATTTTAAGGCGCTGTCTGAATACACCTTTACTTACTTTAGCTGACTTTATTCACCCATGTAAGGGGAGGCATGGACACTTAAATAAAAGTAAATAAATGCAAAACAATCTATACTGTATATGCACAGGAAGGGATTCAAAAGCAAAAAAATATGAAGTCAAGGTACTTAGATGCTCTATAGGATAAAGTATCTGCATAAGTCAGGTTGTATTTGCATGTTAACTGTCTTGCATTTGTTGAAAGAAGTTGTTTTTTGCCTATGGATTGGAAAATGCGCTAACTAAGCACCATAAATTACTCTCAAATCTTAATGCACATTTGCAAGTCATGTCAATGGTTCATTCTTGGATCATGGCTCATGCACTTGTTGCAATTATTGAGGCAAATTTCTCTTCAGTTTGCTTTTTTGTTTTATAACCACATTCATGCACTTTAGTGATACTTGTTAGAGTGAAAGAGCAGGTGAGCATTTCATTGTTTACCACGTAGAGCTCATATTAGGAACACATAAAGTGTCAGTCAGTGTTAACTTGTCTCTTGAATGGAAAAGGTCAATATTACAAATTAGACCCTAAACTTAAAGTCTCAAAAACCACTACTCAAAACCCCTGACTGAACAGAAAGAGTGGATGAGCCATCCTATACATGTAAGTATTGTATAACTCCCTGTTGCCAAAGTCAAAGCTATAGCAGAGGTCGCCTGGAGGATCAATGTCTGTCACGACCTTCTGCTGGCGGCCATAAATTCATGAGAGGAAGAACTATTACTGCAAGACCAAGGCAGGTGAGATGTCTAAATGTATGATGGTGGAAATTGTTCTCACATAATATGATTGATGCGTACAGGCTGCCTTTTTGTTCTGCGTTAGATCTTAATCCCCTTGACTTTAAAAGGAGCGCTGTTTGAAGTGTCACTGCTTAATCAAACTACAGAGAGAAACAAGTTTTCAAATTAATGTGACAACTTGTGTGATCTGTGGAAGTACTCTTTGTAATATACACAGCTGGAATGAAATCGGGTAAAAGCAGGTCAGTCTTAATATGGATTTTTGATTCTCAATTTAGTATCAAGTGACTATAATGCTTAAAACAGCATGAATACTAGGCTATAATTAATCTGGGGGTTTCAGGGAGTGGATTCATCTTACACTTTTGACAAAATCTAATGGTATAAGAACCACAAAGTTAAACCTGTTTATATTAACCTTACCTTCTTTGGGGCAAATATACTGTGCTTGAGTTTCTCCACCAGCTCAGGTCCAGCAGTAGCCCAGGTTTGAGAGAACATCTCAGCTTTGTCTGGGTCCAGATGAACCGCCTCGAGCTGCTGCTGCAGAGCAGCCGGCTTCACGTTATGATACACGGCCTACAGAAGAGAGGAGATAAAGGTCAGATTGGTAACTGTGTGATCAATCCTACTATGAGCTAAGCTTTACGGGTGAAGCTGATCACTTTACAGTACTTATCATTTTTACTATTCACACCCAACTAATCATGGCTATGTACAACAATTTGTAATACAACAGTGACCCCAGCTGGTGAAATGTGCTCACAATGTAATCTACTGAAAGCCACAGGAGCTTCAGAAATAACATATTCAATGTGTCACTTTCTATCTCTGTCCTTTTGGTGGTACTGTAGTTAGATTTTCCCAAAGAAAATATGTAATAAATTAAAAAATGATATTTAAAATCCAAGGTCACTGTGGTTGTCTCTTGCAGGCAGAGCTGCAATGATTAACAGGGTTGTTTTTAACTATCTCTTCAATCACCAACTGTTAAAGCAATTGCTTAAGTTAAGTCATTTTCTTACTGAAATAAATCAAAATTATTGGATTCAAGCATCTTAAATTTTAATATTTGCTGGTCTCTTTACTCTTGGTAACAATTAACTGAACATCTTTTGGGTTTTAGACAAAACAAGGCATTCGGCTGCATCATCGTGGGCTCACCTGCAACCCCAAACAGGATAGATGGTAAAGATGATGTATGGATGGGATCTTGAGCTCAGAAAAAACTGATCCTCATTTCTACTTCTCTTCAGATGTTTTATAAACCGAACAACTGTCAATTAAAAGGAGAGCACCTGCATCGCTTCTCAGATAATAAAAAAGCCCCTGAGGGTAACAATAAATGAAAAGAAATGGAATTGATGGTTGAAACTAATTTAAAAATTGGGTCATAGTCATTATATATCTCCTCTTTACAGCAAAAGCAGAGGAAATTTCCATATGGTGTCCTGTTAACGTGGTCTCCTTTATAACATCCAATACAAAATCTATTGAACAAGAGTAAAAGATATACAAGACATCAAGACGAAATGGCAACCAATGGATTCAGCTTTTCTATCACCTCATGATCAGATACAAAATTAAAATGAAACTAACAGGTGACCACTCCTCACCTGCTCTAGTATGAAGGCAGCAGTTTCCAGGACTAGATTGAGAGCCTGTTTATCCAATGAGAGAGCAGTCTGAAGTTTTTGTTCCTCTTCTTCACTGAATGTTCGCTCTTCCTGTGAATATAGAGGTCACAGATAGTGTGTGGGTTAAAGAGGCTGAGATATGAGCAACAATTTAAACTCATTGCAGTGCAACATTTTTCATGTTATAGGGGTTTTCTCTGGGGGAGGCTGCAGACAAGCAGAATACGATACTTTTAAATAATGACAAAATCATTTCCTGATCTTGACTGAGTCATACAACAGAGCAGGATCGTATTGCTTAACAAGAACACAAAAAACAACGATACTGGTTGATTTGACTAACTGTGATTTGTGTGAATATTCAAGGTAAAATTCCAAACATTTGAGAATCAAACATGTAAACTAAAATACCTATACTGTATTTGTTCATGTTTGGGCGATAAATAATTATGAATAGGCTGAACACAATAGCTGTTGGTAGTAGCTAACCAGTTCTTCATTACTTACTCAATCTGTTTTGCTCTACATATAATAAACCAATCAATCTAAAAATAAGCATATAGTGTACCTGAATGTGTTCATGAATACACCATCATCACAGCAGGAGTATGACCAGCATTGGTGTTACACCTTTGCTTCTATATGTCAAAATGCCCATTACTGTAAATATTGTTATTTCACTATTTTATTCTAATTTCTGATTGAAAGTCAAACATTAAAATAAAGCAAAGCTGGAAGACAAATTGTCCTTTAAATTAATGACTGACGAGCTACGCTAAACCCAGAATGATCATCAGTGCCAGGCATGTGTGTGCATTCATTAGAGCCGAGTCTGACTGATGCTCCAGTAACTCATTATGCATGCCCCCGTCTCTCCGCCACGACAGCTTTGCAGCACAAGCCTCAAAAGCCTCTTGTCTTTTGCACGGATCACATTGTAGAGCCTCTGTACCTTCAGATGAAGCTTTTGTATGATGCGAGAGATCAGTCTGGAGAACTTGTTCACATCAATCGCATTGATGAAAGTCACCGCTTCTTTTATGCTGTTGGAGAGAAGAGTGGAAAGTGTTGATGACAGTGGTGTAGGAAGTATTCATATCTTTTAGAAGAGACACAGATGCAGGGTTCAGTGAATATAAAATGGAGTCCTTGCAACAAACACGCATTAACTATAAAAACACAGCTGTAACAACATACAGCATCAGGAAAGAATGGAGCTTTTCATCCATCAATTGTAGGAGGTTCAACAGGATACATAATAGCACAAGTGCGAAAAGAGAGAGGAGTGCAAGCTACCTTGAAGAAATAATGCTTCATGCCTTATTTAATAAGCGACCTATATGCTCATTAAAACTATAAGTACCAGCACTTGTATCACTTTGTAACTGTAAGTGAGTTCAGAAGTAGCACTTCAACAACTTTTCATACTTTATTTATGAGTCTCCTTAAACCTGATTCTGAACATGAGTCTTTTAGCGTTACATCACCAATAGAAATTAAAACTCTTCTTCACTTACAACCAAAAAAGAGCATCCTTGAAAATGAGAATCCACACAGTTTGTGATTCCTTCATTTAAGGTTGGTTTTGCAGAAACACTACATCTCTACATTTCTAACATAGCATGTCCGAAATTTTAATTCATGCTTTTATTACAAGCCGCATCGATTGCTGTAACATCCTTTTTACGGGCCTGCCCCAAAAATCTCTCAGAAAGCTGCAGCTTGTTCAGAACGCTGCAGCTAGGGTTTTAACGAGGAGAAAGAAAACTGACCACATAACTCCTCTTTTAAAAACTTTACACTGGCTCCCTGTTTCTTTTAGAATTGATTTTAAAGTCCTTTTACTTGTTTTTAAAGCTCTTAACAGCCTTGCTCCTCCATACATTACTGATCTCCTGTCATTTTATGTTCCAGCCCGATCACTGAGGTCCTCGAATGCTTCCCTTTTAAATGTTCCTCGTGTGTCTCACACAGGCACCGGCCGGAGAGCTTTCTGTTTTTATGCCCCTAGGCTATAGAACTCTTTGCCTCTGGACATCAGAACAGCGAGCTCTCTGTGTGTTTTTAAAAGTAAACTTAAGACTTACCTTTTTAATCTAGCTTTTAATTTGGAGTAATTTATTTTAGCCCTGGACTGCATTATTATTATTATTATTATTTTATTATTTATTATTATTTTATTATTTTATTTCTTATTATTATTTTTATCATTATGTATTTATTTATCTTATTTATTTATTGTGTTCATCTGATCTCGTTAACTCTACCTTATTTCTAACTTTTATTTCCACTCTTAATTATTTTCTTAATTTTACTGTGTTGAGTTTCTTCTCTTTTTTAAGTATTTCTTTTTTTTTTAAATCATGCCTTCTATAATTTTACCATTACTGTTGTTTTCTTACTGTCTGTTACTCTGTGAAGCACTTTGGGCTACATGTTTTTATGTATGAAAGGTGCTATATAAATAAAGTTGAGTTGAGTTGAGTAGTATTATAACACAAGGTAAGATAGTTCAATTTCTGTACTACAGGAAACTATATTTCTAAAACAATGTATAATACCTACAGTATTTTGGAAGCCAGTTTTTAAAAGAGATGTTTTCTACAAAGAAATCTGTCAATTCGACAATTCAAATCAGCTTGTACAAATCTTAAATCATTTATATTTCCACCTTGAATACAGACGAATGGCACACAATCATCCAAGAAGAAAACTCTCAAGTAGGTTGTCTCTACCTCAGTTTGACTAAAGCACCAAAATAAACTTCCCTATTCGGAACACAATGTTTGATACCACTACACATGTATTTTATTGAACAACAAGTCTAAAACAAGGACATGATGACAGTAATATAACAAACTATCCCAGAGCTATTGTAATGTATTTGCTCATATCCATTAATGAACAGAATCACGATATTAATCACTTTCAGGATGCCTTCGTATCTCGCCTTGTGTCTTGTGTTGCGACAAGCTCGACGGTAGCAACTGGGAATATTCTTTGTCAATGAAAGAGTAATAAAAACTTGCCCACCTTTGTGTTTCTTTAATGATAGAAGCCATAGTTGCCTGTTGCCTTCTTTAAGTGGCAGATGGAGAATTGTCAGTCTCAAAGCATCAGCAGCATCTTCACTGTTTTCATTTTTACTTCCTGTTGTCACGAGACCAATCATGTGACCGTCAAAGCTGCGCGAGAATGCGCAGGGGAGACCAGGGAAGCGATAAATCAATCATTTAAAGACTTTTAAAGAGCTTTTTAAAGAGGGCCTCTATGAATGCTAGTACCAGTCAACAAGAGTCAACAATTACATTAACATTACAGCAGCTCTAACCATATATCCGGTGAACCGTGTGTTGCGTGAAAGATGCGCACGGTAAAAAAGCAACTACGGCATGGCCAATGGACAAACAGAGCAGGTATCAAAGGCAGAAATTCAGGTGCTTTTTTGGGTTGCCAACTGTCCCGTATTAGCCGGGACATCCCGTATATTGGGCTAAATTGGTTTATTTCACAGGACCTCAATTGTCCCGTATACTGACTATTAAGTCTTGTAAATACAGCAGACTGCACTCTACAGATCCTTGATCAGACAAAACCACAGTGGATCATGTGCCAATCACACCGCCTGTCATCCAATCACAGGCCCCCTCACGCACATCAGTAGTATTCAGCGCAAATGCGCCAAGTCCTGTAAAAAAGTGTGGAGAGGATTTTCTCTCTGATGGCCATTAAATGGTCAGACTCAAGAAACAGATGCAGCACAGAGCTGATCAAAAATGAACTTCAAATATCTGTAAACTGTGACTTGTCATGTAAGGACTTCTCTCTGGATGTGAAACAGGAGGACAAAAGACTGCTTGAGTCAGTTAAGAGCAGCAAAAAGTATCCATGGAAAAAGTACATTTGGTGAGTCATACTCCTCTTTTGCATTTCATTTTTCTTTTGCCTTATTGATGTAAAGAGCCAAATTGTGGTTTCTTTGAGGTTTATTTATATGAGGTTACATAATGATACAGTAAGGATTAAAGGGAATATACACACTTTCTGCATTTCCAGGTGAATCAAAATATGAATATACGCTGAATTCACACATCATGCTCACACCACCATGGCAGCGTGCAGCTGTCCCTTATTTAGTAGTGAGAAACCATTATAATATGACCCACCCTTTGTCATACTGATAAGACTCTTTACCAAAATGGCTATAGAGGTATCATTTGTGTTGTTATAGCTCATAAATGTTTAATTCCTTAGACATCAGTATTATCCCTCATTCTTATCCTAATTTCTGTACAGCCAGGATACTACTATATCCCATAGCCAGGTTTTAGTTCTTGTATTTATTCTGCAGCTACAGGTTCTGATAGTTCAATATATATATATAAAAGCTAATTGGCTTCTCTAGTAAATCCCAAACAGGAGTACATTGGTGGAACCATTAATTAACCATTAATACGGTTTTCAATTATATCTTGTAAACGCTTCAAAAGCTCCCATAGGAGCAACATAATGGAAATGTGTCACTTAATAATCTTCATCCAAAGTTTTGACCTGCTATGGGGTCCCCGATGTAACATACTGCAACTAAAAACACTAAAGACATCTTTGTTATCTCTGCAGTACTAGACACATGTTGATAATACCAGATAACAGGATTTTATAAATAATTCACACACAAGGGTTGAGTTTCGACAGTTTATTATGTTGAAAAATAAGAGAAAAAATGTCATGCACAGATTAAAATTAAGAGAAGTATTTAATAAGACATGATAAATCATTTAAAAATATTTTGCATACAAACAAGAAAAAAAATGTTTCAGATATATATCCATAATTCTGTCACAGAGCATATCTGTAATATAATAATATTCTTTATTGTTTGCAATGATTTTACAAACAAGCTGTATGACTGTCAATACTAAAGCAGACCTGTTCCATTTTGGTACTTGAAATGTTTTCATACTCTACTCCACTGATCCGTTTCTTTAACCTGGAATAAGCAAACTACTATGACCGTCCAAAGACTTCATCCCCAGCTTTATAACCCATGTAAACACTTGAAATATTTCAGTTTCAAACTGTCACAGATCTGCAGTGTAGCAGCTAAACACCAAGGGCCAACCTCCTGTGAGGCAGAGGGAATGTACCAGTGATAAATAAATACTTTATTTTCCTTCAAACAGAAAAAAACCAAACAAACAAACAAACAAACAAACAAACAAACAAGTAAAACATTCTTTGCTTAAACAGGAAAAACAAAGAGAAAACACCAGAACAAGGAGTGTCAAATCACACAGTACCTTCAGGAGGTTTTGTTTTGAAAAGAGTAAGTAATTTGAGGTTTTGGTAAACAGATTGCATCATGGTAAACATTGGCTGACATCTGTAGGTTCAGGATCTCTCGCTGCCACTATTTGAAGGAGGGTAAATTTGGCACTTTTATGCTGATGTCACCAATGTTGATGTTTCTGGGCATTTCCGGGAGGTTCATGTTCTTTACAGCTGATACGGCACGAGCAGGCGCTCCTGCAATACCCGCCTACACACACACAAAACACACACATGGAGGGTTGATAAGATACAAATCAGTAAATAGAAAACATGCTATACATGACGACATTTAACACTGAGGACTGGACCCACACACACACACACACACACACACACACATACACGCACACGCACACACAGTGCTAAACAAAGTACTAGACAGAAAACTGCTGACAAAATGCAAAAGCACTGACAGCTACTAGGACGGACAATATGTGCACATGTACATTCAGATGCCTTCATAGCTTCATATGCACATGCATTATTTGGTTTCAGAATGATTTACACCACAACCAGAGCCAATTATGAATCAATTGTGTGAGGACATACTGAACTAGATCATTCACTACTTCTGACGTACTGAGCAGTACTGGACATTCATCAAATGGACAAAAAGGCAGCATTGCTTGGAAAGTGAACCCACCGGACTCTTGAGGACCGATTTGGGTAAAAGTGCGAGAAGAGAATTGGATAAAGCAGAAAAATGGATTTGGATGTGAAGACGGAAATGATGTTTGGATAGACAGATTGTGTGCGTCAAATTGTAAAAACATGTCAGGCTACAGTGTTAGCTGAAGACTGCAGGTGATACTGCACCTCTAGTGGGTTGATTTACCTCTGGAAGCTACTTCAATGCATGTTTGTGAGTTAAAACGAAGAGGATTATTGTGCCATTTAACATCTAGAGTGATGTCTACAGATGACATGAGGAGGGTTTAAGCCGAATAGTTCTATACTACAGTGAGAGGTCTAATCTCAGGGGCATGGGAGGCACTTCACTCTAACACAATGAATCTCAATGTAAGCTTGTAAATGAATCATTTAGTTGTTCAAGCATAAAAGTAGTTAAATTGTTTGGAACAATAAGACACATCTGTAGAGGTTGATGTTTTTAGTCTTGAGTGTGGGCAGACATTTGAGAATCACTGCGGTTAGAGATCCCCCTAATTGAATCTTAAGCAGAAAGACCCAAAAATGACCAAAAGGCTTAAAACACAGAGTTCTATATGTTCTTTGTTAATCCCGAAGTGAGATGACACCCACAAAATATGTGAGGAATGTAGATTTATCCACTTTCACAAGGTCATATCAATGGACTGTTTGTCCAACAGGCATTCCTCCCTCTGCCAGGAATCAAGGAGACTTGTGTCAGACAGACAGATGACCGTGGCGTACACTGAGGGGAATGCTGATCCAGCACATGGGTCACTATTCAGGAGTGTGACTTGAGATATTTTTCCCTCACAGTGGGAAGCCGAGGGGCCTGCTGTGCTGCTCTATTATAGCAGGGTTTTTCATCAAATACAGGGTGACTAATACATGTACAGAAATAGTAACACCAGCTGCGTAACACACAACAGTGGTTTGATGCTCTCGTCTGTGTAAGTCAAAGGGCTTTATTAAAGGCTGGAGTGGTACCCTATTTGTTGTCTTTGAGGGATCAGTGCAAAGGAGCAATTGGAAAATCGGTCTACAGTAGATTAAAGGTTTTTATTGCTGGTTTCAAGACAAGCTACAAAAGGGATTAAGACTTAGAAGAAAGAGGTAGTCATTTTGGATATCACGTTTATTTGCTCCTTTTTAAAATAGGAGATTGATGAGGGGTTGCTTCTAGTAATAATTGTATGATAGATCAATTTGAGGAATAATTTTACAACAACATTTCTAATTAATATGTCCTTAAACTAAAAAAAAATTAGGAAAAAGTGCCCAAATTCACAGAATCTTTAGTTACCAGCATTAATATAAAGGAAAAAGCAGCAAATCTTTGTGTTTTAGAGGCTGGATACATGTTATTTTAACCAAATGAATTAATCAACTTTTAGTTGCAGACTGAGCAAGATAAGGAGATTGATGCAACCCTCATGCCTGTCAAAATGTAGCTAAAGCTAGCAGTGGCTCGTCTTAGCTTAGCACAGTGACTGGAAAAATGGTGGAAACAGTTAGTGTGACTTCATGGAGGGTCGTAACTTAACATATTTTTTTCATTATCTGTAAATATAACAAAAATCTGTACATTCGTCAATATACCAGGACTATTAGCTTCCCATCTATACTCATTGCCTGGCATGCGATCCTGGCCATAACCCCAGAAAATAAACAAACTGCATTTGCTTCAGAGTTTTTACAGCTTTAAAAGTGATAGTTGGCACCTCTGCACAGAGCCCTGTTGGTTTTTTTCTCTAGTTTCAACTCATTTTGATAAGCCAAGCAAACCAGATGCTAGCACTAGCTTACTTCTACCAAACAGGTATATTACTGGGATCTATCCTCTCATCAAACTCTTTTCAGGAAAGGGAATTTGCATATTTTCAAAATAATGGACCTATTCCTGGAATAGCAAACAAAGAGAGTATTTCTTCTACTGTTATGGACTGCATAAATACAGCTGTTTTTATCATCTGTTGATGTAGCGCACTACCTGTACGTTCACAGAGTGATAAGAACTGTCGTGAGTTTTAAAGATACATGGAATCATTTTTGGGTCTGCCGAGAAAGATTCCTACTGTATGTTAGTGACGTCAGTTTATTATTACATGGAGGGCCGTATGGAGAGACTCGTGGGGGAGGTAAACTTCCATTTAGGTTAGAGTACTTTGTTGTAAATTTAGCAGTACCTGTGTCTACCTGTCCTGCCTGGTAGACTGAAAGATAAACGTCTGTAAAGAGAGAGAGAGAAGAATGGAAAGAACTAGACAGAGTCAGGAAAAAGAGGAATGAGGAATGTTAAAGCAGATTAAAGTAATTACAGTTTATCTCCACAGAAAAAAGTGATAGGACCTATCATAGACCACATCTTTTCAGCAAAAATGACCTACAGTGTCTCCAAGAATTAGCTTTATTGCAAAAATAAAGATATAAATCTAGGGAGTTTGATGAGAAAGGAGTAATGCCATTAATCAGCCCGGTTGGTAGGAGAACAGGTCATTGCTTGTTCCCAAGAGACTGCCATATAAATGGACAATGTCATTGTGAATTAGCATCCAAGTGAAACACACACACACTGCGGTCTAGGGTAGGTCCAAGAGGGAAAGACAGAGCAGCTCTGATGATTATAGAACAGTTAAAGACTCTGCTTACAGAACATCAATCCCAAAAGAAGATTCTGTCTTATTAGAAGCATAAAATGCAGGTCAGATCATTAGAAAAAGTCTTCTTTATTAAGGTTGAAACTTAAAAAAATTCAAATGTTAAAGCAAACAAAAGACGTCAGCCAGGAGGAAATCTGATAAAGTTACTCCTTCACACCTTTAGAAAACATACTGCAGGGATTTGCAAGTTAAACCAAAGCCAAATCTGTAGTGCAGTTCCACATATTAAAAAACAAGTATGATTTCACTGAATTGTCTCTGGCTGGCTGGTCTGTGTGATTAAAGCTTTCTGATTAAGAAGATGAATGTTCATCTGCTAGCAGAAGCTGTATGAGAAGCAAAGCAATGTTCCTAAGTAAAGCAAATATCTAAGCTAGGACACCGGCTCAAAGATGTTACGGAACATCATGGAAAAGCGTTACCTTGAACATTAACAGACTACAAAAACACACATTTTAATTCAAATTTAATCAACATGTTTTCATAAATCTGTCAAAACTGTGATCAGATCTAAAGATGGTGATCGAAGGATTTAATGGCCAGAGATACACCAGACAATGGTCCAGCTAGGTCTGCATAATAATGATAAAGTGATGACTGTGATTCTGTATTTAATCGTGAGGAATACAGGAGAGGACGTATCAGGTCTCGACCTGTGTGGAGAGCAGAGCAGCAGCAAGAGGAGAGGCCGAAAAAGAGCACAAACACTCAAGATTAGGTAGGGAGCATCCACGAGGTTATCGGAGAGAAGCATGCAGGGTGCAGCATACACACATGCCTGCATACTGTACACAGTACTTCAGAGAGTATGGAGGTAAAGTCAAGTCATACATTCATACATCAAAAGGACGGGCCGGGTCAGGCTTACCTCAGACTTCTCCATCTTGTTCTGGGCGTCCACCTGTGTGATGATTTCATTCATGTTGGTCTCCAGGACCATCCCGCCCATCACCATCTCTGCAAGGATGTTGTGCACCTGAAGAAGTAAGATATGAAATGTGTCTTTATATTCAGTATAGTGGTTTGTATTTGTTTCAACAATAGAGCTTTAGATTGTTATTCATATATTGCTCATGAATGCTCAACAGAAAAACTCACTGCTAAGTGTTGCAATCATTTATAAAAATTTGTGTTGGATCAACCAAAAACCTTTTTCAACTGGGCAAATCCTGCTTTTGGATCATGCTTATCTTAGCCCTTAAGCCCTGTAAGACTGCATCAGTCATCAATTTATGTGCAGTAGGGATGCACCGATGTATCGGTCACACATCAACCAGTGTTTGCCTTGTTGACAAACATCTGCCATCAGCAAATAATGTGCCATGCAACGATGTCAGTCCCTGACTTTTATCTGTTTTTCTGTATCTATTTAATACTGGCAAGCTAGTACACATATCTGCGGATTCAGTGGAGTGTTTTATTATTGGACAAACCTGTTCGTTCATGATCAAACGTAAAAAAAAAACCTTGGCAGCAAGGGAGTATTAAAGCATCTCTGAGAAAGATCAACAACATGCAGTTTGCAAGACATGTTCTAGTGAGATTTCAAGAGGCGTAACTACTGGCAACAATTTAAATAGTTTAAATCTTTGAGCTCATTTAAAAAAATAAACCAGATATGAAGAATGAAAGAGGAAAAAAAAAATGGGATCATACTTAAAGGCCCTGTGAGGAGTTTTCAACTGGCTGAGAAACAGACTGAAAATGATACTGATGCCTCTTTATAACCTTCAATAGCAAACAAGTCCATCAGCAGCAACACTGAGACCTTCTCTGTTGTAATTTTTAATGCCTGAAACCACCCTGGGGGGGTAGGTGTCACACCAGATGATGGACATCTTGCTTCAGAAACAGCCTTTCTTTGACTGTTTTCATGGAAAATAATCACATTGCCTGATAAAGTTGACTGTTGAACACAACAGGAGGAGGCTTTTGTTGAAAACATGACTTTTTCATGCATAGGACAAGAGATAAGAGGTATCACTTTGTCCACAAGGGGGGCGCAAGAATCGATACAAAACAAAAGTTCCTCACAGCACCTTTAACTGTTAGCTAAAATGTTATTAGAAACATTCTGTATCTGCTTTTTTACTTTGTTTTACTAACGGCGCATCCCTAATTTGCAGGTTGCATTTTCAGATAGTTCGTTTTTTAATTAACCTATGGCATGTGTTCAGATTTAATTTAAGATGAGATCAAAAAGAAGAAAGGAAATATGCAAATCCTCACATATAGGGAGATGAAGTTGAAAAGGCAGTGTTTTTTCTTGAAAAAAGTAAGTAAGTTGATAAATGACAGAACAAAAGAATAACAAAAAAATAACTTGTTGATTGTTTTTTGAAGATAAACCCTACATTTTTGTCAATTTAATAATACATTAATTATTGTATCAGCTTTAATTTGCTTCCTGCATTTGAACCCTTTTAAAAACATTTAATTCATGGAGTTACATCTAACACTAAATATGGCATCGTCATTTGATGAAGCAATTCTGACCGAGCAATTGCTCAAATACAAAATCTGGGAAGTTAAAACCTGTAATGTAAAAGGAAGTTACTTTGTGGTCATCAGATAAGCATGAAGCCATAGCATGGGGCAAAATGACTCAGGCAGACGGATTTCTCAGTACACAAAAAGCAGAAGTGACTTCAAACACTCAAGTAGCAATATCAATATGTAAGATGCAAACATATTTCAGTGTTTTTTTTACCTTGTCTACATGGAAAATTAAGTCAAGTTCACAGACATTCTCAAAGCATTTGTCCAGCGTCTCCACAAATACCTGAAAATGGAGAGAAGTAAATGTTAAAGCAAAAAACATGACATCAATTGTAGCACAAAACCAGAAAAAAATGGATAAAGATAAACTGTGGCTTTTACTTGGATTAAGTCTAAGATTCCTAGTTCACTCTCTGAGGAGTCCACACAGAACACAAAGTACAGTGTGGCGTAGTGTCTGTAGATCAGCTTGTAGTCTGATCCTCCAATCAACCTGAAACACAGGATACGAGGAAACGTTACATCCACAGCTGTCCTGATGGGATACATTACAAGCAAAAAAGAAAGAAATCTTGACCTCTACTGTGCTCTGCCCTGAGTAGGAACAGATATATTTTACATTCACTGACACAATAGAGATTTGAGGAGAAATATGACAGGATGTTTTCAGTCAACGGTCAATGCTTCCAGTTTTTTACTGACCTCAGTTACCTCACATCGAGCCGCAGGAAATGCTGCAACTCCTAATCCTGAATAATCACTCAGATTAAGGTGCAATTACGTTTATTTTTGTAGTTTTAAACATGTGGTACTACTAATTAACTATCTAAATTCCTAATGAAGGTAGTAATACAATATCTTATGTGGCTTTTGTCACCATCTCATGTTGACAGACTGCAGCAAGAGCAAGTGCAGGCAGTGGAGTAAAACAACCTGTCAGTTTGTTCCTCATTCATGAATGATAAATAAACAGGTACTATTGATTTTCATTCATAAAATCTCTCTGCGTTTACATTACAGTCAGTTATCTACATGGGTATTAACTTCTGTTATAACCTGCCTCTGGAGTGTTTAGATAAGAAGCCCACTTACATTCCACCTTCGAGGAAATTACACACGTTCTCATCTCTTTTCGAGACCAAGTGGAAGGTTTCCCTGATGATCTGTTGCTCTGTGTCTTCACTCTGCAGGATGTAATGAGGAAACAGAGCAGGTTAAACAAAGACATGACGGTAAATAATGGTATGTTTGTGCACTTAATAGCTTCCAGTGAGCCATTTCATCACGTCTAGCAGGAGGACTCAGTTGGCAGGTAAATAACCCCCCCCCCCCCCCCCCCCCCCCCCTTTTTCCTTTTTAGTTCTGCATGAAAAACCCTGATGTAAACACTAACCATTCTCTGTGTCATGTTGAAACATACACAAGAGCCCACAGGCAACAGAGGCAATGATTTCATTGTGACAGCTGAAGTGGGGCAGGCTTATCTTATTGTTTGCTAATGGATGAGATTCTTTTTAAAACCTCAAATACCCTGAGGCCTGCTTTGGAGCATGTACGTCCTAAAAGACTTTGAGTGGACTTAATGTTTATGGATCAGTTCCACCCTGTCTCTATACTGTGTTGGGTTTAACTTACAAACATTGTGCGTGTATAACATTCAAACTAAAATGTATCAAGTTTGAGGAGAAAGCTTTTACAAGCAATCGGAGGTTGTTACTCTGAAAACTTTAAATCCTATGTCAAAAAACAAGCGTGGTAAAAGTCTTGTTATGTGCAGCTGGAACACTGAGTCAGCCTCACCCAGGGGTGCTAATGTTCTCTCAGGGTGATAACAGGTCAGCAAGCATAAGGAGAGAAGAGGCTGTCCAGTATGCAGCTGTCTGGAAGGTTAACTCGGTCATGTGACTCAAAGCATGGGACTCGCAGGGTTACTCACAGTTTTATGACACAGAAGTTTAATAAGAGCAAAGACTTTCACTTATTGCAGCATCCTTTAAACTTTCATTGAAATGTTTCTGGTGTTAAGGGTTTTAATCCATCCTCCTCTGGACCAATGCTTGCCTCCTGAACCTGTAAAGTTTTTAAATCTGTTCAAAGATCTTTCCGCCCTGATTTCTTTGTAGTAAATGTGAATTCAAGGAAATACAGGGGGCTTAGGACATATACTATCACTGCTTCACCACCACTTCTTTAGAAGTCACGTGCCTCTCTCTTACTCTTATGATTCCTGTCTGTATCACAATAAATGGCAGATTTTAAACTATCTATCATATTTCTGTATCTGTGATTTCAATACTTCAGTGATAACAGAAAACTGAAATCCACTTTCGCGATCTTACATTTTTACTAGCCTTATCCATCATTTTTTTTCATTACTGTGATACATTACAATACGCTGCGTCAGATACGATACGACACTGCATGACACGACATAACATGACACGACACAAAAAGATACGATGCAATAAGATACGATGCAATATGATACAACGGAAGTCACATACACATGAATGGGAAAAAGACGATCTTTACAGTAGAAATAAACATGTTTACAGCCTGGTACAAAAGACGAATGTAGTCTGGATAGCTCATTTCTCGATGTGCTCTCACTCTGAGGGGGGTGGATTTTTTTCTAACATGCCAATTTCGAAGATATTGAGATTACTAGTCTTCCAATGAGAGACACCGCTGCCTCTCACTGAACATTGTAGTTGTTGGTTAGGAGGCTCAAAGCCCGCCTCTTTACGTCACAATCACTCGACAGCAGCAATATGGCTGCCGCCGACGATTGGCCTCAAAACAGCTCTTCAGAAACAGATGGGTGATGTCACGGATACTACGTCCATATTTTATACAGTACTGTGGATACAATACACTACGATACAATGCAATGCAATGTAATACGATGCAATAAATTACAAAATGATACACTCTGTTTTCTTCTAAAGGAATGTTTCTTTGACTCTAGTGCTGCTTACATTTAGCTGCCTCCACATAGTGTTAACAAAAAACGATAACAACCAAACAAATTCACATGATTATTTTCATGAATAATCAATTGAATGTTAGGTCTTTAAAATGACAGAAAATAAGGAAAATTGCCATGTCAATTTTTTAAAGTCCAAACTAATGTCTCAGAATGGCTTTATTGTCTTTCAGAAACTTAAATATGTTTCTTATGATATAACACAGAAAAAATGGGAAGATATATTTATGGGAGAATCTGAAAAGTAGCATTTTTAGCCATCCTTGATCAAAATAGATGGTGAGTCTTCTCTCCGGTATACTGCTGCAAAACAAACAGTTAACTCAAAATAATCCATAAACTATGAAATACATGGAGCAAAAATCCAGAGGATTATTGTTGTTATGGCATTAACAACCAGTTTGCTCTCGGCTTTCCCATACTTGCTAGATCCCACAGCTGCCTCAGCTCTAGGTCTGAGCCAGTCGTCTCTTCCAGCTGTAACTAATACTACAGTGGCTCAGCTCTGCCACTCCCCCTCCCAAAATAAAATACACAAAAACACTAAATGTATTATTCTCTGCACGGTCTCAGACATAATCCTTCATCTTAAAAACACCAAACTAAGACCAACAATAGCCTCACTTCCATGAACCGAACACTAAAGCTATAGCTTGGCAGCCAGCAGCATGTGTGAAACATTATATCCTGCCAGCCAGTAAGCAGACACCTTAACATTTAATACAACAGATGGTTAGTCCACAATCCACAAGACCTTCTTATAATCCAATCATTTTCAGTTTATCCTCCTGGAATACAGATACATGAATATCCATCTTGATACACAGATGCTGGAGCATGCCAAATAACCTGAAACAAACAGTATTAAAAAAAGCATCACTGCTTCCCAAAGCTAAATGTGACATATTTGTATGTGTGTATTTGTTTTACCTGAATACTGTCTAGTTTATCTGAAACAACTAAACAACCATCAGTTTATTGTTTGAGTTTTTATCAAGTAAAGATACTTCAGTTTTCCTTGCACGAATAAATCAAATAAAAATAAATAGTTGTGTGTTATGGATCGTATGTTTGTCAAAATGCAATCTGAAGTACGGACTCAAGATATTGGATTTTTTGCCAATATTCGATATGCTGATATTTCACAACTAATTTAGCCAATTGCCAATACCGATATTTTTGTCCCGCATACCTAATCCTAATAAATAAGAGATCCTCAATTCTCTTCTGTATTGGAATTAGCGTACAGTATCATGGTCATACTCGTATCACATTTCTTATGTAATATTCATTTCTTGTGCAAAATAAGAAAAATACTTAATACTTAAAACTGCATATTTATTTATGACAACTGCTTTCAAACTAAATTAATGCAAAAAGATACATCCTACCTAAAACTTGGACGATGCTCTCCCTGAGACAACCATAACTATACCCACAACCAGGGCCAATTTGACCAATTTCACATTTGACATAGTAAGTAAACCTAACCTCTGTTCACAGGGAACATGTGAAAAGTGCAACTGTACAGCAACTAATCCCAGTAAATGTGCCTAAATTAGTCAGCTATATGTACCTTACAGACTGCTGCTTAAATTCAAATTTAACTTCAAACATGAGCCAAACATTTGTGCAGCATCCCATTGTTTTATCGGTTAATTATATCAGCGGATACTGGCGTGTTGGACAATATCCGATAGTTCATTTTAAAGCCAATATCAGCCGATACCCATAATGTGCCGATAATATCGCGCATCCCTAATCTGAAGACATCGCTTTACATTCTGGGGAATTTTGCAGGGCACTTACAAAATGAGAGAAATGATTAATGCACATAATATCAGTTGACTGACACACAACTTGAAAGAAAAATCTTTGTGAGTCTGGAGGCTGATATGTTATTTATTTCAAAGACCAATGAGTAATAAAGCAATGCACTGAGCATACAGTAAACACACTGACAATTTCTTCACACTCGGAGTGTCATAAAAACTGTTTTCTAAATTGTTCTCTTATAGGTTCAAAAAGGCCCTTTCATGATGACCCTGCCCATTAAGATTTTACCTAACTGATATAACGGCAGTTTTCTCTTATTGAATTTCATACAATACTTTTTTGTAGGCATGTCTTTTTCCTGTCTGGTAGACTAACTGGTCCCATCCACTGTCTTAAGGTGTCAGCTGACAAAGAGCAGAGATACAATACCATTGTTTAATTCATAAGCTGTTCGTCTACCTGTGTGAAAGAGACTGGGATCATTTTTCATATGTATGGATGGAGAGCAATACACGTGTGTAGCTGACACATTAGCTCCCTCAATACAACCACGGTGGCTACTCCCCTGGGACACAGGAGCTGAACAGTGCATGACTTAGCACATGTATGTCAACATAGTATTGAATTGATTGGCAGAGGGTGAGGCAAATTGTTACCAATGACTAATCCAGCTACATAACTCAGTGTAGGACAGGAGTATCACACCAGTACACCATTATAATATTACCTCCTGGTCAGCCCCGGATCTACCATATGGGCAATATAGGCACATGCCCACGGGCCACTGAGCACAGGATTTCTTAATGGGAAAGAAAGGTGCATTTCCATCCTATCAGATGGCTATGAAAAAGTGATGACTAATTAGCAAACTGCAATGCACTTTATAGGTTGTAATAAATATGTTTCTTATGAAAAGCCTGTATTAAAAATGTAATTCATTTTACCTGACCCACTATCAGTTAGGTAGAGATGCGTGAATGTGTGTTAGAGTAAAAGAGGGCGTTGCTGAAGCATAACTCTGCTCAGCGACAGCCTCGCCAACCAATCATGTGTAATTCAAGTTTAAAACAAAGAAGTGTAGGAAAACTTGCCAAGCAACAGAAAAAGGACATCCAAAAGCCCAGCGGAGCGGCTAAGGGAAAGAAACGAAAAGAAAAAGACGAGACAGACGCGGCAGTAATAAAAAATGTCCCGCTTGTAAGTAACTTTTTCAAAAAAGCCGAACAAAGTGAAGAGGCGGAGGATAAGCAACTACCTAACGATTACCTGTGTGTGTGTGTGTGTGTGTGTGTGTGTGTGTGTGCGTGTGTGTGTGTGCGTGCATGTGTGTGTGTGTGTGTGCGTGTGTGTGCGAGTGTGTGCACGCGTGCAAGTCATAGAATATATTAAATAATGGACGTAGTATCCGTGGCGTCACCCATCTGTTTCTGAAGCGCTGTTTTGGGACCAATCGGCGGCGGCAGCCATATTGCTGCTGTCAAGAGAGTGTGACGTAAACAAGCCAACAGCCACAGTGTTCCCGCCTGTCAATAACGTCAGCTGTGCCTCTCATTGGAAGACTCGTAATCTTCATATCTTCGAAATTGCCGCTTTAGAAGAAAATTCACCCCCCGTACAGTGTGTGCCGATCGAGAAATGAGCTATCCAGACTACCCTTGTCTTTTGTACCAGGCTGTAAACATGTTTATTTCTGCTGTAAAGATTGTCTTTTTCCCATTCATGTGTATGTGACTTCCGGTTCTTCCGGAGCCAGCCTCAAGCGGAGCCTTGATGAACTGCAGTTTTTAACTTCTGCATTGGACTCATATTTTTAGACCGGAGGTTGCCGCAAGTGTGTGCCTACATGTGAGGGGTACATGAGCCTCAGTGCCCAGGGGCCCCTGGAGGTACTAATCCGGCCCTGCTCCTGCTTCACAATGACACTGACTGGTCATATTTTGTTGGATGATATTTTACTGCACGATTTCAAGAAGTTTTTGTCTACGATGTTTTCATTTGGTTGAATGATAACCTGACTGTGAGGATATTCAGTGCCAAGTCATGTTCTTTGAAACCAGTTTCCAGTTAATGGACTAGTTTCACCCCTTCAGATAATTAATTTGGTTGCTTCTTGGTTAGGACACCTTGCTATTGTATTATTAAAGAAGGGGCACGCAGCCAACCTTGAGATATAAATCCAATTATGAGAACAAGCGAACACAGCTTGCCCAGAAGAGGATATTACATAACCTTCTCTACCTGCATGGGGTGTTTTCTTATAGTTTTCTGCCCCGAACATAAAGGTAAATGACTAAGTTATAGACAAGAAAGCTAATTGAAGCAGTGCTAGTAAAAGGTTGGAGTGAGCACGAGTCTCTCACAAGGGCGTCATTAAAGTCATGTGACACAAACAGACAGAGTGAACTCACTTACACTGGATTCATTAGCACAGCTGGATTTGACGTGACAGCCGAAGAAAACAGGGTTCAAACCGTGTTCATACAGGCTCTGCTGTAAACGTGATCGCCTGGCTTCGGCTTGCACACGTTTAATTATTCATATTTTTAAAAAAGGACAGCAGGCTGACATCTTATACACCAGGAACAGCGACACACAACAGCACAGTAAAGTACACACACGCCCTCCCATTCAAACACTTTGAATCAACATAACGTCCATGCCATGTAAGGGGGAGCTACATTGCACTAACTGCATGAGAAAACATTAAAGAAAGTATCTTTGTAGATTTGGTTTAACATTTTTCAATGTACCTTTCAATTGTGGCCTTTCAGATCAGCAGAAAACATGACTTAAAAATGAAAATATACTGACAATGACACTTAAATCCATCTTACTCACATAATGTTCGTAGAATTTAGACAGCCTCGGTTTCCCATGGTTGTTGAATATTAAAATGGCTTTAATCATGATTGTAGCTGAATGGAGGGAGGCGGGGGGAACACAATGGGTTCAGTCCGTCACAGACTGTAGTCCGGTAACTCCCGTGGATCCAGACCCGACCGGGAACCGGGCTAAATCCCGTGTCTCGATATAAGGTTATTGCGGGATACCTTCGTGCTACACGCTGCTGCTACTCCTCCATCGTCTCTTTACGGAAATATTTCCACGTCAAAGGGACCAGTCATGCTCTCCTCCTCCTCCCCCTGCTCCTCCTGCCGCTACGGGAGCCGCGATGGCTCAAAACTCTCACCGCCGCGAAATCACAGAGGGGAGACTTTATACTCTAGATGTACTGTATATTATGCCGTAGGATCAAACCAAAACTAATATTCAATTTATCAAGGACTCTGAAAAAAGAAATTAAGATCCAATATATATATATTTTTTTTGTTCTGAGAAAAAAGTCAGAATTCGGACATTTTTCTCAGAACAATAATAATAAAAATAATAAATAACATAAAATAATAGTCAGTGGCCCTAATCCTCTTTCGTAAAATAATAAAATATATTGGACCTCCTTTTTTTTCCCAGTGGATTTAAGTCAGAATTCTGAGAGAAAAAAGTCAGAAATCTGAGATTTAAAGGGATAATTCAGTTTTTTTGAAGTGGGGTTGTATGAGATTTAAATCACTAGTAATTGTCAGGGCCACAACAGATGCTGCTCAGCTAGGCTCCTTTAATGAGAAACTGCAGGGAGAATCAGCACGCCAGCTAGGCTACCTCTGCAGACGGTGTCATTTGTGCCACGTGATTTAGCTAATTTTTTTAAAGATTCCGACCCGAGGACTCACTTCAATTTAGCTGTACGCTCTACTTGGCTTATTTTCTGCACTTTACTTTGCCGGCAGAAACGGTAGCCTAGCTTGCGTGCTGATTCTCCCTGTAGTTTCTCATTAAAGGAGCCGAGCTGAGCAGCACTTGTTGTGGCCCCGACAATTACTAGTGATTTAAAACTCATACAACCCCACTTAAAAAAAAACTGAAATATCCCTTTAAGTCAGAATTCTGAGAAAAAAAAACAGAATTCCGACTTTTTTTTCTCATAACAAAAACATTTAAAAAATATATTGGACCTTTTTTTTTTTCAGTGGCCCTAATCCTCTTCCATAAATTACAGAGATTTGACCCAATCTATTTTGTTTTAAACACGATTTTTGGGGGGGAAATGGTGAGTGTGTATGTCTTGCTTTTTCAGTTTCCTATTTCTATTGTTTTTAAACAGATTTCTGGGATAATTACAAATTAAGTAAACAATCTAAATACATTTCTATTTTTAATAATCATTATCTTAGCCTGGATTTTTTTCATTAAGAAACTTGATATTGTTTGATTGTATTTATTTTTTTCTGAGACTGCTAAACACATTTTTAAATTCTCTATTCATATATACTACCAGTCAAAAGTTTGGAAACACTTTCTCATTCAAGGGTTTGTATTTCTGTAATTATTTGAAATACTGTAGATTAATACCAAAGACATCAAAACTACAAAAGAATATATATGGAGTTATTTAATTAACAAAAAAGTGTTAAACAAACCAGAATACGTTTTATATTTTTGAGTCTGTGAAGTAGCCCCCTTTTTCCTTATTGACAGCTTTGCACACTCTTGGTATTCTCTCAGTCTGCTTCATGAAGTGGTCTCCTGGAATGGTTTCTAATTAACATAAGCCTTGTCAAGAGTTCATTTGTAGAATGACTTGCCTTCTTAATGTGTTTGAGACCATCAGTTGTGTTGTTCAGAGGTAGGGTTAATACACAGCCCTATTGGATAGCCCTTTTTGACCTCTGTTGTAATCCATATTATGGCAAAACCATATAATGTCATAGTTTCGGTGTCTTCAGTATTAATCTACAGTGTCGAAAATACTTCAAATAAATATAAACCATTGAATGAAAAGGTGTGTCCAAACTTTTGACTGGTAGTGTATATATTCTTATGTACTCCTGTTCACTTGTTTCTTATGTTCTGTATTTATTTAATTTTATAATGCTATTAACTGACCCTGGTTCCATTTTACTTTTTTTTCACAAGAATTACAATTTTAAAAAATCTAGAAATCATGTTTTTTTAGTTGCCCTGTGATAGGCTGGCGACCTGTACCCTGCCTTCTGCCCGAAGCCAGCTGGGATAGACTCCATAGACTGGGAGTGACCCCTAATGGGATAAGCAGTCAAGATGATGGATGGATGGATGTTTTTTAGTTCACTTTCACTTTGAGCCCTTAGACTTGTATGAATAACTGTATTATAACATTGTTCAATTAAAGATGCTGAAAGTCTGCGTCCACAGTAAACACATACCCTCCATAATTGCTCTTTACAATACATTCTAAAATGATATATTAACCTAACAAAAAAACAGTTTCAAACACTTCAAATCTATAAATTGTACACTGGAGTTGTGATATTTGTTTATGTTTTTTATTTTGAGATGCATAGGAATAAATCAAAAATAAAAGTCTCAAGTTGGGTTCACTGTTTTGCTGTTTTGCCATTGTGTTTCCAAAAAAAACACAATACCAAACTAAAGCTTTAGCCACAAGGTGGAGCAACAATTCATCTGGCAGTGATGATGTGGCAGCTCAGAGGAAAGCTTGCCACGACCTCTGATGAAAGAAACATTCTCCCCTATTTTTGCCCATACCAAACATGAAGGTCTGAATGTTTCACTCAGCCAGAGAGGATTTCCAGCAGACAGACAGATACACGATGAGGGAGCTGGAGACGCATGCCGAGTTTCCCAGAGTTAAGCTGTGGTATCAAGTAATATCGAAACTATTCAAATGTTACTGGATCATCTGAGAGGGTGGAAATAAAGATGCTGTTTCCAATCAGTCATCTAAAAAGTTGCAACTCTGACATCTGCAGTGGCATTACATAAGTTGAGTTTGTATAACCAGCACTGCTCAGGCACATGCAAAACTGACATTGAATTCTATCTGCACTTCATAGTATGTGATTGACAGTATCCCAGTTTATGCTATGCAAGTTTTTCATACATTTATCACTTTGAATACAATTGTTTTTCTGAAGTCAAATGTGTATAAAAACCACAAGTGAATTTTCAGTGTACTAACATGAATTATTATGCATTTAAATGAATGATCTTACATATGACATCATTACCATGAACAGAAGCACTGTTTCTATTATATGTCCGTGTATACTATTGTTCATACTCCTTTCTCAGGTGTATTTTTAACTAAACACATGTTGAAGACACGTGCACAAGCAGCTGAAAAGTCAGAGCATTTCCCTAATTTGCCACCCTTTGTTTTGTGAGCAGTGGTATAATTAAGGAGGTGATGCTATTTTTTTGGCCTATATCCATTAATCACTCCATATAATGCAGGATGTGCAGTATCTTGTTGTGTTTCTGTGCAGAAGATGTTTATGTGCATGTGGAAATTATTACACGAGTGTGATGTTGTTGTGTATTGTGTTGTGTTTTTTAAGGGTAATGGTTTTGATTCCCTGAGTATCTACAGGACAGAGTCCAAAAAAAATGTCCCTACGCTGACATTAAAGTATTTGTTATCTTATCATTTCTGTCTTATCTTATCCATTTTGTATTTCCCATGTAAACTTCAGCTGGATAACCAAAGCGCTTTCCACAAAAGCGTTGATCACACCCACGGGGCCTGTGTGTTTATCTGGTGATCTGTCATCATGTTTGGTTTTGTTTGTCAAAGAAACAACTAACTGCCTTGTCGAATCAAGTAAACTATCATTAATCTGCAGTATAAGGTGTTTTTTGTTTTTTTTAGCTTTCTAGTGTTCTTAACTGTATCTTTGCTCCAAACTTTCAGGGTTTTTTTCATAGAGGGCATATGACTGCTTAAAAACCTATCCTTTCATGAATTATATGTTTTTCATATTATGCTAGTTTACATAAACAAAGCAATGTTAATCA
This sequence comes from Notolabrus celidotus, assembly GCF_009762535.1. Lineage (NCBI taxonomy): Eukaryota > Metazoa > Chordata > Actinopteri > Labriformes > Labridae > Notolabrus > Notolabrus celidotus. The sequence continues at coordinate 12,369,475 of NC_048280.1, read as the reverse complement.
AGCCCTTAAATAAAATATATTCAACAAGTCGGTCTTGATTCCACCAAAGGACATCTTGAAGCAATGAGGTTTTATTTTCCCCACATTTTCCTCTTCCATCCCCACTTAACACCTTCCACAGTGCGTGTTGATGGCTGAGTTTGTGAGGAGAGGGCTCACAGAAAGAGGCTGCACAGCTATTGTTGGACAAAATGCCTCAGTGAGAAAGAGAGAGGAAAAGGGGGAGGATGTGTTTGTGACAACGTGGTGGAATTGGACTCAAAGAGGATTAGTCCAAGTTCTTAATGTGTGACATGGATGTATAATTAGGATTAAAACATACTAAAGAAAAAAAATACCGACGTCACATCTCTATAGAGTAAGTGTGGTGAAAGAAGCAACATATTTCTTTATTATTTTGTCATAGACTTAAAAGAAAGCTAATTGAAATTGGACTACATGCTGTGGGCGTTCACCTTCTCCAATAATGGTACGGTCCAGCACCAACTCGCCCCCAAATTGCGGCGCTAGCCTATAAAAAAGTAACCGAGTGCACAAAGTTGGACAGAGAAACCTGTTGTTTAAACGTGAACGGAAAAATATCAGACAAAAGAATCCAGGGAGATGGAGCAAACCGAGGTAGTGAAGCCAGAAACTCTGGACGAATTGATCAAAATCCTGCACAAAATCTTTGAAAGTGACTGCATCAATGTTGACGAGGTGCAAGATATAATGGAAGCATATGAGAGCAACCCACAGGAATGGATGCAATATGCAAAGTTTGACCAGTACAGGTAGGAAAATACAAATGTATTGTTTTAAAATTATTGCTGACATGTTACTTATAAGATATAACCCATTCATTATGCTGATGCACTTTGTACCTCGGCACCTTTGTATAATGTGTTGTTTTAACGAGTTCATAAAATAACTTGATTAACCAAAGTTTGAAATTGCATTACAATTGTGTGTGAATTTTGATGTCTGCTGGTCTTTTTATAGCAAAACAATTCTTGATGGCTCGAATTTCAAGCTTTAAAAAAGTTTTAAATAGCCTACACAGAATGCAGGATGGGTTATTTTCATTTTCATTTTCAAAAATGTCTTCCGTTTAAAAACACTCTTCTCAAATTTGAACGAAAACTAGTTGTTGTTGTTTTTGTTGTGACCACACAGAACGCCATCTTGATTAACATCTCATTTGAATAATAGAAAAAAAGTGTCACATTTGCATTAATCTTCACCAGCGCATTTTTTTTCAAATACGCCAGTTGCGCATCAGATAACCTCATATCAACCATGTACATCACCATGTTTATCTCATTTCAAAATATGGCCTCCCTATTCAAAAAAATGGTCAATGGGCCCCGTGTGTGTTTTGATTAGTCAGGGGTCAGTGGAGGGAGGGTGACAGATTCATCCAATCAACACCGAGCACAGACACACACCCGCTGATTCCTGCAGGGATGGGCGCGCGTGGAGGGATGTGCAGTTGTCTCGAAAACATCCAGAGATTGATGGGAAATAAGTCCGTTGTTGCGAAAATAATATTTGAGGGCATTTGAGTTGAAAAAAAAAGATTGTCGTCATCTTTAAAAATAAAATGTAGCAGCATCATCTCCTTTTCCCTTTTAGATGTTTTTAAAATCAAGAAATAAATTAAAAGTATATAGCATACTTCACAATAGATACTTAAAAGGAGAACAATTTCCATAACTTTGATTTATTTTTTCAAAACAAAAACAGTTGGTGGAAAATGATAATGATTCTTAAGTATAACTATGTATGTAAACAATATATGTACTTATTCTGACATTTAGGTACGTCCTCAAATGCTCCATGCTTGGAATGAAGTATTAAGTGTAACGCAGAGTTAAGTATTAAGTGTAACGCAGTCTGTCTACTCCTGATGGCTTTAAAAGTTTTAAGTCTTAAGTCTAGCAGCAGTGAGAATATGTACTCTACTCTATGTGTCCCTGTTTGCTCAACAAACTGTTCTCTTCTGAAGGTATACAAGGAACTTGGTGGATGAAGGAAACGGAAAGTTCAACCTCATGATTCTGTGCTGGGGAGAAGGACACGGCAGGTAGGATGCCCAATAACAACAATGTTGATTTTTTTGTTGCTTGCTTTCATTTAAAACACAATACTTTCAAATTTTATTTTGCTAATATTAATTTTATAAAGAAAAAACAACTTCAGCAGATGCTAGGACAAAAAAAAAATAATGGTTAGCATTTTGTCTACTCATCTTGATACCAGCCTACTGCTTTGAGATCATGTTGGTACACTATTCAAGTTATGTTCTTTGGCAATTATTGTAATAAGTGAATGTAACAATGATAAGAGAGTTCAATGTTCCAAAGACAAAGATTGTGTAAACACCTTTACCAGGACAGAGTCATTTGTTGCACTAGTTCAAGTCATTACATCAGATCATGCATGAATCTAGTATCTGTTAGTCCGCATGAAGATTTCAAGGTTGTAGAACAAAAAAAGAAGAGAAACTGTTTCACTTTTTGTTTTAGTCCCAGAAATAGGCAAAGTTGTATTGTCTCCTCTGTTCCTGTGTTCTTGCAGAGAACACATTCTGACACTGGACTTTTTTTTATCTACCTTAAAATTTGCAGTAGCATCCACGACCACACAAACTCGCACTGTTTCATGAAGATGCTGCAGGGTCAGCTGAAGGAAACGCTGTTTGAATGGCCTGACAATAAATCACAAGGAGACATGGTGCAGAAGTCACAGAGAATCCTCCAGGAAAACAAGGTCGCTTACATAAATGGTGAGAAACCCAGCTGAGGGCTGTTTTTTTCAGCTCTTTTTTATTACGGTTGGCCAGAAACACTTCCTCAGTATTGATACCACTCAGTTCCATAATACTCTTCTGTTGTGTGGGGGCAAGTTGTGAAACTGGTTTTCATATGGTAAAGCATTAACATTATGATCATTAAAGCAGCTAAAATCATCAGGTATTCTCAATAAAATAAGGGAAACATCCTTTACAGGTCTGGTCCGACTTGTTTACTGGATTTATTTAAAAGTCTGTGCCGCCGTGTCACTTTTTTTACAATGCAGTTTCCAACCTCTGCAGTTATGTAATGTCAGACCAGTCTCATAGGAGTTAACAGCCAGTTGCAACTTTCCAATGAATAGTTTTTAGGTCTCTTCCCAGATCTCTGCTGACTTAGTGTTTCCCAAAGCCAACAGAGCCCTGATGTGATGTTTGCTCTAACTTGTGGGTTACACCACTGCCAGTAACTGCCTGTGAGCCTCATTTCACAGCAGTCCAGCGGTGTTCTCTTTCTAAATGTGTGTTTGTTCACATGTTTGCACATTTTAGACTCCCTGGGCCTGCATCGTGTGGAAAATGTCAGCCACACAGAGTGCGCAGTCAGTTTGCACCTGTACAGCCCCCCTTTCCAAAGCTGCCAGACCTTTGACCAGCGAACGGGCCACAAGAACACCGTCAAGATGACCTTCTGGAGCAAATACGGAGAGAGGACTCCATTTGTAAGAGACTTTTTATTGGTTCAACACATTCATAGTCATTGAAAGAGAGAGAAGGTAAATCTCTTGTGATTTGCACTTTAAAATGAGCCCCAACATCTTTAAATTCTGGGTCCATTAAAACTCTAACTTTGCTAAAAATAATTCTTTATGGGGAACTTTGAATACCAGACATATCTGATATAATAAAGTAATGCATATTACAAAAGACTGAATGAAATCATAGCACAATGAGCATATGTTACAATAAATGCACAACTGATATAACTTCTCTAAGGAATCACTACAAACAGTTAACTGAACACCCAGACTTCTTGGCCTTATGAGCAGGAAGTGGCAAGTTTTTATAGTGTTGTGGTTTCCTTGTTACCCTTAGATTACATGCAATTAAAGCGGCACCCCAAGAAGATTAAGGAATTCAATAGAAAGTTTCCATTTTATACCAATTACAAGTGTGGCTGCTGGTTAAACAAGAATGTTGCTTAGCAGACAAGAAATGTTATTTATTAAACACATGAGAGCAGTTTACTTAAAGCCCCTGTGAGGAACTTTTTCATTGAATTTTTTTTAGCGCCCCCTGTAGAGAAAGTTCCACCTCTTATCTATTTGTTTTTCCTGTACATATATAAGAAGTGTTATCCTCCTGCCCTTTCCCCATGAAATGCATTGTTTCTGCAGCTTGCAGCCAGACACCGACGTGGTGGCAGTGGTTACACACGTTAAAAATAACTTTTAGAAACAACTCATCTTATTCTTGATGGTCTGGTTTGCCTCAGAATTTGTTTGAGTTTGTCTCATAGCCAGCTAAAAGCTCCTCACAGGGGCTTTAATTATGTCCAGCCTAGCTTTATAGTGTAATCCAAAGTGCTGCAATAGTAAGAGTAGATTGCAGACATGATTACAAAATAACATAGAATGATCCAAGCTTGATCTGAAAAGGCAACTGGACTTGATAGAAAAAGCCAGTTGCCTTTTCAGATCAAGCTCCATGACCTGGATGACTGAGAACCTTCACAGACACATAAAAGGCTAAAGGGTAACTAAACCCCAGAATTTCAAGGAATTGCATCTACCCTGGAATTTCAAAAGAATATTAAAAAAAATTGGCGAGGAGGTCGGATTTGAAGCCATGCCCACTTACTCCTTCATGCTGTTACTATCAGCTTCCTGCAGCATCATACAGCGACACACAGATATCAGCAGAGTGGAGCTAAGAGGTCAAGCACAGAATGTTTCCCAGAGACATTTATTTTTTTGACTTCTGATATAACTCTGTCAATCCCTTCAGTCCACAGACAAATCAATAAAGAACGTTTATTCATGGGGAAATATTGCCATCTCGTGAAGACGGTACATAACAAGAGCAACTTAAGAATAAAAGCTCCACCTGCCTCCCTTGCGAACAACAGCAGCCTTATCCGATATCTACCCATTATATAAGCATACCTTGACCATAACACCGCCAAGTTAGAGCATTAGATTGCAACACAAAGATAAGATAAGATAATAGAAGAACATAAGTGTGAGTACACAATGAACCCGAAGCTTTCTACAATTGTTGTCTTCAGTTGTTTCTGTGGGTGAATGATTGACCAGGAGTTTTATAGTGTTTGCTCTTAAACAGTCCTAAATCGTCCTGGTTAGTCTGCAGACAGGACTTACTTAAAGGAGATTTGTGCAACTTGGTGATAAAGAACTGAACCCAAAGTCTAACTTGTTCTTCTCTCTATTCTTTTTTAAAGGAAAGCATAATTTCACAAGAGAACAACTAATGGTCACCAAAGGAGGCTCCAGTTGATGAAGACAGTTGCATTTAAAATGACAATGTTGTGAAATTGATTTAAGGGAAACTGCTGGGGGAAGCGAAATGTGGACCTGCTATGACTAAGCACCCATTTAAAAAAATCAGGAACGGGCCGGTTCAAAAGGACAACCCAGTAATTAGAATGGCTTTATCGCTGCCCAGTGTGAGCTTGGCAAATACTGATGAGCACAGGACGAATGCATGAATAGGCTTGGACATGGATTGAATCTGCCTTTTGTTTGCTGGGCCTGAGGAGACCCTTTTCCAATAACAACATTCCTCTCTCTCCACGACCTGTGTAACCACACTTTTGTAAAGTTATGGCCTATAGTCAAAGAGTAGAGCTTCAACGTATGAAAAAAAGAGAAAAATACTGCTCCTATAATATTTCTCTTCAATTGTGTATTTCATGAAAAGAAGGCAGTTCTGCAATCAACAGTTTTGTTATCAATGGAGCACTTTTTAAGTTGTACTTACTGTCAATTTATACCACTCAAAATTGTCTTAACACCTGTTGAAATTTGTGAAGGAATGTAACAATGTTTGTATAATCTAATTAAAAAAGACGTTTGTTTCATTTGCGTTTGAAAAAAAGAAATGTAAAGCTTTAGAGTTGTGTTGTTTTTAAAAGTGCGATGGTTGTAATTTATTTGCAGGTTTTTTTGTTCACAGTGGGAGTATTTGAATCTACATGCCACCGTGTTCCTCCTAAATGTGTTCACATGCGGGTTTTGACCACGAGAGTCTTGTGGAGGGACTATTTTTTTTTATATATTCAGACCATACTTTTAGGTACAATTTCTCAGGATTTTGGCACATTTTAATTGTAGCTGTATTTGCATAGTGTGTACTTCTTACAGCAGAGCACTTCTCATAGCACTGTCGAAAGCATGCATGCTGCCTGTGATGCAGTAAACAATAAAACGGGCCATAACTGTAGACCATTAAACACCATCTTCCTTTCACAAAACTTACTGCTGTGTTGTCTTCATTGTTGACTTGACGTTGTGCATTTTTGCAATGAAAGTGGGAAGTCGGGGGTAATTAAATCTAGTTACAGTTATACCTCATGTCAAATCAATGTTAGCTAATCGCTCCTCAGACTTCATTGATAATCACATCAAACATTTATTGTAGTAATTAAAGAAGTACAGCAATTCATTAACAGTTCTCTCCGGTATCAGCTCATTGAAAGCAACTTTTACCGTCTGTACTTTAGTAAGAGGGAAATATTGATTTTTTATAACCTTGACCAATCAGAGATAATGTTAATAGTGCACTGATAATAGTATCAAAGCACCAGATATCCCTCTCCCGTACGTGCTCTGTTGGCATCTCAGTTGGCAAGAAAACAACAGTGTTTATGTAATACTGAATCAATCTAAAAGACTGAGGCACTAACATAGAGACATCTGACAAAGCTCCCGTTTCCTGTATATTTAAAAAATGTGTTTTGCTTAAGTAACTTAAAAAACATTGTATAATTTCCCTGTAGTGGGCATCTCTAAGTAAAGAGAACTTGTTACAGTGGAGGAGGAAGTGCATCTCTGTCTCTATGTCCCCTGTAGAGCAGTGAGCACATAGACGCTCCTCTCTGGGAAGTCATGTCTGCCTGTGTCTCCCTGTCTCTACAGCTAGCTGGTGGTCACTCAGCCTGTATTTGGTTTAGGGTCAAATAACAATTCATTCTGCCTTGGGTCTTTGGTTTCTCCAGTGTTCTAAATACAGATCTTTGGAGTGCTTCATGATGAGTTTAATTTGGTTGTGTTTTGGATCAGTGCTGATTGGAGTCTGACTGATTAGCTTCCTCACCAGCTGACTAAGGGGATAGTTTTCAGGGTTCAGCTCTTGGGGTTTTAGTGTCTTGACCTAAGATACTCCAACATGTTGACTACAGGAGTCCACTCCAATGCCTGAGCCACGGACACTGCTTCTATAGTATTTGAGGATGTCCACTGTATAACTTTGAGGCTCTATGGCCTGTTCTCTTATGTACTTTTTTTATGCTGTTTTAGTATGTTACACTAAAAAGGAAACGTCAATGAAGTCTGATTTTCAAGTAAGACTGGACAGGAACAGCAAACAACAAAATGAACACTACTGGTGTAGTATCTAATATATACATGTCATAATACTCTTATTTCCCCTGCCTTTACTAATGCAATTTTTTTCTAAGATCTAGCCCCATTATCACTTAGTGGTCAAACAAACACATGCGTCATTTGTCATCTTTCATCATTATTTACCTTTGTTGAAAGCACGTAGTGTGTGGTGGTGGACAGTTTGCTCTCCTGACGTTTTCTCTGTTCAAGGTGAAAAACAGGATGGCCTACAGCCAGTGTCATGTAATGATTGAACTCCAGCCTCCATGAAGCAAGGTACCTGTTTTATCAGAGGACTACCTTTCAGTTCAGATCAACAATCATGAGGAAGTCTATCAAGTTATTAACCGGTCAATAAAACAACAAAAATCTAGGAGTTAGAACATTGCTGTGTTGATTCATAAACAGGTTGGAATAAGAGGACATTGAGCAGATTGTACTGATTAAGACTTGTGTATTCGACCATTCTCTCTCAACTAGATTACTCCCAAATCATGCATACTTTGTGAGCACACAAGTTTGTACCAATTTCCCCTCTAAACTAAAGAGACACATTACTGCTCTGTTCATCCAAATACTGAGTCCCATTCCTGCTGTTTGAAAAGAACTGCTTCTGAAAAAGTTATTTTTTCTCAACTTTATATTTCCATTGGTGAAGCACATCCATTAAAGATGGGGTATTATGCTCATTTCCATTTTTTATATGGTCCTTTTGATAATTTTGTCGTAACTTCACACGAGTCGAAGTTCAATTTTTATTTCGATTAATCTGAGGCTGGTGTTTTTGAAAACTCTCATTTCAGTCTGTCTCAAACATCTCTTTTCATCTGCTCCCTGTTTAAGGTCCTCCCCCCAAGCACTCCAGAACCCAGCACTCCAGAAGCCTCCTCCACTGCTGCCATGCCACTAAGGATTGTTTCTCTATTTAAAATGACAAATTACAGGGAGTATGTGATACTATCTCTAGCATTTATGATGAAATTCTTCCATTGGATCCAGAGATTTGTTTGCTGGGCAACTTTGCTAATTTTAATTTCAAAGATAGCTATGCTATCAAGATCATACAAATCTTGCTGATCATTGCCAAAAAATGCACTGCCTTAAAATGGAAATCAAATGTTGGACTCTGGCTCTCTGAAATTAATAAATGTGTTCCGCTAGAGAAGATAACTTACAGTCTGAGAAATAGGAGTAAAATATTTAATAAGATATGGCAAACCTATATGGACTACATGGAAAACCTGCCATCTCACATTATTGACTGTGCCACTGTATAACAAAATTGTATTGAGAATATCTTGAAGGCGAAGATTCATTTCTGTCTCTTGTCTATTTTTGTATTTTTTTTTTGTTTTTAATTATTATTTTGTTTTGTTTTTCTATTGATTTTAATCGTTACTTTGGAACTACCTATTGTCTGTATTTTGTCTGTAATATTAACTCATTGCATGCAATAGGCTTCCTTCTCTTGTTTTATGTCCTTTGTATAAGTCTATTTTCTGTCTATGTGTTTAAATTTGAAAAGCAAAATAAAATATATATAAAAAAAAAGACAAATTACGAAATATAGCAATTTGGACCCCAAATCTGACCCAGAAAGTTTGGAAAGGGACAAAAAAACCGTCAGCAACAAAAAACGGAGCAGGATGTTACGTCACATATGCACTTTGAGATTCACCAATCGGTGATGTCACAATTTGAGCAAACCTTATGTCCCTCACGTGTAATTCTTGTGTGACTTTATGAACAAGCCATTTAGGGCAGCCTCCAGTGTCATCCAGGGACTATTCCAGAACACGTTAAACTCACAGTTTGAAACTTTGCCCATGTTTGGTATCTACATACAACATTTTAATTTAGTATTTGTTTGTAAAATGTAACAAATCATAATACCACATCTTTGAACTCGAAGCTTGTTCAAACAGTTTTCAATGGTTTATGAAACAGACTGAAATTCTAATTGATGCCTCTTTATGACCTAGAAATGCAAACAAGACCATAAGCAACACGATTTCTATTTCTATACTGTAAGTCCTTATGTCTGTAGCAGCTGCCACGACGGAGGTGTCCTTTGAGCTAGCTAAAGAAACAGCATATTTTTTGTTTTACATTTTCTACTCCAAACTTTCACAATGAGTGATAGTTTTACACTAAAAAAGAAAACAGGAACATATTTCTCATCAGAAAACACTAACTATAAGGGTAGGAACCAAACACACATGAAACATACTGCAAGTTCCAGTAATGTCAGAGAACACATTGAGGACATATTTATGGAAATCTGTGTGTGCTCAAATCATGATTGTTGTAGGTACTCGCAACTTTTCCTTCTTAAAAATGTGTTGCACTGGATCACTCTTTTATTCATGCTTGTTTGTCTGAAAAGTTTATTGCTTGTTATTTTTTGCTGCTTATGCTTTCTTTTTTTAAACTTTTGGATACATCATCATCATTAGGCTCAATTAAGGCGTTTTTCCACTGCAGGAACTTTACCCCGGAACTAGGGACTTTACCCCGGAACTACCTGCGTTTCGGGTGGATAATCTTCCCCCTGAAAAGCCCCTGCTTGGGGGGTAGTACTTTTCCTGGGACTTTCAGTAGAATGTAACGGTGTTTGTGGAGTTTACACAGTTGTTGTAACACGGAGGGAGTTCCTAGGAATGCATACTAGTTTAGTTTTTTATTAAGATTTCAAGATATTGAATATAATTTTTTTTCTCCATACGTGCACAATTTGCACAATCTACCCAGGACTTCAGCCCGCGGTCGAAGCGCAGACAACAATGGGGGCACAGGAACCTTTTAGTTCAGGGTAAAGTAGTTCTGGGGGCTAAAAGACCCTGGAACTCTTGGTTGAAATGCACCTTTAGATCTTGCACACTGAGCAGGAATTTTAATTCTGTTTTACCTGTCTTGCTTAATTTTTTACACCGTTCACTTAATTTGACATGAGCTTGCTACCTTTTTTAGAATTTGAATCCACTAACTGGAAGACACTTTGGGAAATATGAATGCACAATTAATGAGTAAGAGTTTTATTGTATTATTTTATTTGTATGTAGCAGAGATTATGACCTGAGTTTGTTCTCAATAGCAGATGAGCACCAGCTTTGGAGGTGTATATGTTTTCTTCAGGTGTTTCCTCTGCTGTTCTCTGTAGGTTCTGCTGTAGTTGTCTTCATATCTGGGAGGCTATCATAAATCATAGGAGTAATTTTTACACGGTTTGCTCTCCCCTTACTTTGATCTACAGGACTGAGACTGAAAGTGCAAAGTAGACTCTGGAAATTTTCCCTGAGAAGATAACAAAGAGCCAGGGTTGTAGACTTTCATATGGCACTGACAGAAGCGGAAGCGCTTTGAAAATCACCTTATCGATGTGGCCTCAGTACATTGATAGTGAGGCAGTCATTAATAGAGCAAATAGTACAGATGCGGGCCGTGCTATCAACTCTGTATGGTATGACGGCCAATTTGTTTCATAACTGAGTGGCACAAGCCCTTGCTCAACAACTTCAGGACCTTTAAACTTTCAATTCATATAATCATTAGTTTATGTAAAAAAAACAAAAACGTAGAAATATCAATTATAAACGTATTTTAAATAGCACTTTCCTACAAGAAATACAGCCTCAAACAAGAATGAGTGCCACTATAAAAACAAAATTTTTAGGTAAAACCCTCCAGGTAATGATATAAATATATAAATATAAATCAATGAGTAGATATCATCATAGAATGCGTGTTCACGTGGAAGATTTTAATAGGTGAAAATTGCATAAAAATACAAAACACATTGAATATATGACACAAAGAGACTCAATTAATTATAGCAATGGATTGAAGATGACAATTAATGGCTACAATTTAATAAAAGTTCACGTTTTAAAGGAAGTGCAGCAGTATTAAACAACCTTTTTCAAGTCTCTAGCAGTTAAGTCAAGGCTAGCTAAAGGCTAGAATAAGAGACAAGTCTTTGGCTTCTTTTTTTAACCCTAGAACACTATCGCCGAGTGATTTTCACCCAAGCAAACACATTCACTTGGTAGCTTCAGCATCTTCTTTGCCGTCTTTGAAGGCGTAAGTGTTTCCCTACTCCAAATCCTGCTTTTCCCTACAGGCATGTGTTCTGGTGATTTTCACCAGGCAATGGAGATTTTTTGTTTCTCTCTCCTACAGCTGTTTGTGTGTCAAGGAGACTGTGCCTTCACCAGGGAAGTCTCAAATGTCCAGTTTCCAGTTTTACCCCCTTTTTTTTCTTTTTAGGAGTTTTTGGTCCTGAATTCCACATTTTTCAGTAATTTTGGAGCATTTTTATAGGGTCCCCCCATGATAATTTTTTTTCATTTTGTTAGACATGGCACAGTTGAAAATAAAAGAACACTACTCTAATTTGTCATGTATTGTCATATTTTGATATATTATGATGACAAGCACTTTTTTGGGTATTTATATCCGGTAAGAAACACCCGGCGTTAGTGATGGTGTTACTAATTTTAGCGATAGTGTTCTAGGGTTAAGGTATAGGGCTAGCTTTTTTTCCTGGTATTGAAAGTGTGTTTGACAGAGGCCTTGCTGTTTAAGCCTGCACCCCATGTACAGAGGCTATATTCCTTGTTGCAGTGATCACTGATTCAACTCCCGGCCAATACCCTTTGCTACATGTCTTTCCCTACTCTCTGTTCACCACATTTGCTCTCACATCAGCTGTCCTAAAGGCAAAAAAAAAAAAAAGCCTAAAAAATAACTTAAAGTGTGTTCAACAGCTTTGGGGCACAATTGTCACATTGTGAATCCATTTGTTGCCTTCAGAACACTGACTGCTTTGTTCTGAAATGTAACACTTAGCAAAAATGTAGCTGTGTCTCTAGAGCTTGTATACCGGGAGGGCCACCTTGAAAACAACACCAAATGTCAGAGGAAAGATAAGGCGCCCAATCTTTACTAATGTGCTCTCCCCTCCTATGTGCTCTTTCTCTTAACAACCAGGCTGATGAGTTCTGAATGAGCTTAATTCTCCCTCACCTGAGAGGTCAGTTTTAACTGCAATACAGAAATCAAGGAAGCTTAAAATAAAATTAATCAATATTTCAGTATTTTTTAAAAATCCCAGCTTTGTTAAAATAAGGTTTCTTGGTATATCACTAAGAAAGTATTATCCGCATATTTCAAAGAAATCAAGTAAGTAGGGGAGAACGGGGTTGGTTGGCACACTCTTTATATCTCTATATAGAGGGCACTGTCTCTCAAATTGGGGTATGGACATTTCCAGAATTAGGATCAGATCTCACCTACATAGTCTTCTCTGGAGTAAGACAGCTGAACTTGAGATGAGAGGGCTTTTTGTGTTTTTCATGTCAAATTGTAAATATTCAGCTCCTCAGTATTTTTCTTCTAGGCTTTTAAACGATGAGTTTATAACAAAACAAGTGTTACCCTTACAAAGTGTGAGGGGAAAGCTATAGTTTAGATTTGTATTAGCTAGCTAAGTAGTTGTTAGATGGTTGTTAGCCTTGATGCTAGCAAAAAATTCCAGTTGGGGTTGGTCGTCACATTCTCATCGGTTGTTGTCACATGTAACAACCAACCCCTATGTTGGCAAAATCATGCATGCATGGTGAAATGAGTTGGAGTGCGCAGACCCTACATTTGCCATCACTGTAACTCAGACAGTGACTGCATGTAGCCTAGTTGAGTCGGCCATTGTTGTTAGACCTATTTGTTTTGTTCTTTATGTTGTTATATAGGCTGGACTAAAGATGTGTTTCCTGTTCATGTTCCTTGCTCATTTTATGTTAAAATGCATTAAGTTATGTAGGCCTATCACTTGTCAGTGCAATTAAACTTTCAAATTTAGTTCTGCCTTCTTGCCTTTTTTAAAATATTTTTCACATTGAAATACCATTGTGACAACCAACCCCATAGTGTGTGACAACCATCCCCGTGATGGGGTTGGTTTTCACAATGTGTCAGAGTGTCTTTGATAGTTAATTGCCTCTTTGTTACAATGAGTTGGAAAATGAGAGGGATCCGCATTTCAAGCCAACACCTTAAGCTTCAATTTAATGTAGGAATGACTATTGAAAGATGTTTTGATGATGAGCAATCATCAAAACAGTAAAAAGTGTGACAACCAACCCCGTTCTCCCCTACTTAATTGTTGTAGAGATGAGTAGCAGGATAGAAAAAAACAATTGCTCATCCATGTATTTATTGTAAGAATACTGGTAGCATTAGAGTTAATGGCTAGATAATTATTGGGTTTAACACTGTTGTTCAGTTCAACTCTTAGTTATGCCACTGTGAGAGGAAAGCATGTAAGGAGAATATTTTATCAAAATGGCTCCCTTGTGCAACCTCAAAACAGATCACCTATCTCTGAAACCCCTTAATAAGACAAACGTACAACTGTCTTGATCAGATGTGTATTTTGAACAAGTTAAACAAATGAAAATCCCTGATTATTGCAGTAGCAGCAGTTTTAATGTTGTTGTATGCTCTTAAGTTAAGACTGAAAAAACACATTAAGTATGTTACATAAGGACATGAATTGCACTTCATCTAGATCTGAAGTGTCTTTCAGACTAATGGGACATCTGACATTGGTCCTTGTGTATTCCCACACAGTCTGGTTTTCATTGGTTAAGGTTTTACAACATCTGTTTTGAGTGCTTCTCGGATGATACATAACGAATCAATCCAGCTTCAAGGTTAAAGAGTCAAATCACCCATAAAACCAAACCACAACACTTGACTTTATTGACCTCAACATGTGACACACTCATGCATCCCTCACACAGAAGTTGAGAATTTGAAAGCAGAAGCTTGACTTAAATTCTTGCTAAACAACCTGCCCCACAAATTGCAGGCTAGAAAAACATAAAGCCTGCCACACCCCGGACTTGCAAGCTAGTAATAAATGTCTTCAGTTCCTGAAGTATTTTCTTCTGGCTCTTTTCCCATAACCAACAAGATTGTCTTTGACAGGTTTATTGGGTTGTTGTTTATTTACGAAGATATCTTCCCTCGTTTCTGTTGGGAGTGTTGTTGTTAAATGTTCACACACCAATTAGCAATAAAAGTAGTAAGATAGAGTCATCCTGTCAAGCTGAAACAGCCTGTATGAAGTCTGAAGGAACACTGGATTGTGATTAATCAATATGGGACTGATAATGATATCATACTGCTGACTATAAACTATTCGTCAAATCACTGTGACTTTGTGATTAGTTGACATGCAATGGATCAGTCGAGGAAATTTTGTTCATATTTGCTTTGCTTGTTTTTACGCATAAAGCTGGCTGGTTCAGTTACTCTATGGTTAATTTTTGTAACCGAATTCATACATGTGTGTTTACTATATAGATATAAAGAGATTACTATCAGTTTTAAGCTAATGCATTGGTTTGAAATAAACTGTTATGTAACTGCAATCCAGGTTATTTAATCACACGTCAATTAATGTTTGTAATGCATAATAAAAGTTTTAGTATGACTTGAACCTTAATTGTACATTGTTAATATATTAACCAACATGAGCCAATGTTAGCCAACAAGCCAGAAGTCTTATCACTTATCACACAGTCTCACTTTAAATGAATAAACAGCATTGGGCCGGTGTTGTGCAACAGTGCCTTGCTCAAGAATACTTAGGGGGCGCTGGTGGCCTAGCGGTCTAAGCACCCCACATACGGAGGCTACAGTCCTCGTCGCAGGGAATAGCCGGTTTGATTCCCGGCCGGTTGGCCATTTCCTGCATGTCTTCCCCCGCTCTCTGCTCCCCACGTTTCCTGTCTCTCTTCAGCTGTCCTATCAAATAAAGGCAAAAAGGCCAAAAATATAACAGAAAAAAAAAAAGAATACTTAGTTTAGCTTTATTACAAGGCTAGGTTCAGTGCCAACAGTGATCCAACTGCTGTAGTAGGTTTGATTCATGCCTCAGATATGAGAGGGCTATTACACATTGTTCCTCGACATCACAGTACAATCCACACTGGTGTCTCATGGGGTACACATTCAACAGCTAAAACATGTTTTGTTCTTCTGCAGTTTCTTAAGGTGATTCTTTCATTTTTCACCTGACATTCAAATGCATTTTCTACTACAAATAAACACTACTACAATTGAGAAGTTAAAAAAAAAAATGCAACAAACATTGTGAAGGGAAGGAGGGTGGCAACAGGATAATTAAAAGAGAGGATTGATCTCTCAGGAGAGTTTTTTGCAGATTACAGTTGGTTTGGGCCATTTCCTTCATTTGTCGACTCTTTGTCGTAGAATTAGTGGGTGGCTGTGGAGCTTTACACCTCCACTCCACCTTTTAGACCCCAGAGGCCTTACATTTGTTTGTATTTGAGAGTTTTAAGTTTCATTTTGTTAGTGTCCGTGTCCATGACTTCTGACCTTCATGTCATGCAGCTTTCAGACACGTAACACTACCATCAAGAATCATATCTATACTACAAATAACAAAAATACCATAGAATTCCTTTGTCTGCACTCCTTCACATTTTTGCAGAGGTGAACTTGTGGCTTCAATCTGTATTTTATGCTCCATCGTAATTGAAAACACTCATGTGCCAAAAGAACACTATGTCCTAGTCTAACCCACAGTCATGCTTTGGTCATGTTTCTGCGTTTCTCAGGATACAGGACCAAAAGAAGCCGTAAAAAACAAAATGTTGTAAACAGATTTGTGTCCTCTGGAGGGAGTGTCCATGCTACACAAAGGACTGCTGCTTCTAGAAAAGCTAGTAAACACGGGTCCAAAATATGTACTGGCACCGCTCTGATGATGACGAGGTGGATGGAACGGAAAAGGAGCAGCAGGGATGGGTAAGTTCTTACAACACATGGAGCACTAGGTTTCCATATTATTAAAAAACAGAAGTTGTTTTATTTGGAACACACTGATTTCATTAGTGAAGGTAGTATGGTTGATGTTTTATAACATTCAAACTTTAAAGTAACAGTTGGCCTTTTCTTTTTGACAATGAAAACAACAAACTGCTAACATGTTTATTTAGAAAAACATTCACTAGTGCAGCATGTCCTTACAGTATAAACAAAGGGTACAATTCTGATTCATCAAAGCTTTTAAAAGCATAAATTAAACATTGATCACAATGAAAAATACTGTGTAAAAAAAGGTCAACAAGAAACAGAACTTTTTTTATTAAAAAAATAGTCCCATGAACTGGCTTAGAGGTTCTGATCTCTCTCTGAGGTTTGAGAGGTTGTGATAAACAACAGAATCATTTGGGGTGAACTTGATTTGTGGATCCGAAATAAGAATTGGTCGAGGTGGATTTTAGCTTGGAAAGCCAAAAGTCCATCCTAACACTACTCTTAGTTTTTTTAGTATAATTCAACAAAAGTTTTTTTTTTTTTTTTCATTTTTAGTCGTGTCTATCAGTAACTAGATTCTTCTTCTATAGAACTTTTAAATTTGCCTCTGCTTTGAATCCAGACTTTGAAAGCCAGATGTACAAAATCTACATCAGTCACTCTTTAAGTGATTAACAGTCTGAAGGGGAAACAGGAAGCACTTACAGCAGAAGGCACTGAGGAGGAGATATTCACATCCCTCTGGTCAGAAGGAATCATTATCTGAATGCCCTCCCAGACTGACCAGAGCCTTGATCTGCTCCAGAGTCTCCCTCCCTGGATAGGCTCTCCCCTCTGACCCATCTGAGCCGTCTGACCCAGACTGTCCTACAGTCACCAGCCTCCCCTGCCCTCTGTTCCTTGACCCCACTGATCCCACAGACTCTGCCCTGTCACTCATATTGTCACTAACGCTTGATCTTCCCGAATATCCACTGTGAGACCCACTGCTACGAGAAGAATGACTGTTAGCATAGCTCTTGTGGAAGCTGTATCCATTGGACCCGTTGCTTTTGTGAGAGCTGCTGTTGCTCTTGGGTGGGTTTGTTTGAGTCTGAAAAGTTTTACCACTGGAAACTCTGTCAAAGGATTTTTGGCTACGGAAACTGTGTTCAGAGCCTGAGTCATGCTGGGTATCAGGCAGTGAGTATTTATCTGCTTCCTCTGCACCACCAACACCAGTGTCACCTGAGGGTCCATGAGCCTGTTTGAAGGTCTCATCAAGCAGCCTGTCTTCACTAAAGGACTCCTTGACAGAGGGTGGAGATCCTGGAGTGGTGGTGTCAGCCACTTTAGCAGGCTGAGAGGGCAGAATGCTGCCTTCCTGAAGAGAGAAATTGAAGGTTTGATAAGAACAATGTAGCAAAAAGAAACTGTATAAAACCAGTGGATGACATTAAATAGACAAACAACATAACTGGAGTGTTTGTGCAAAGCACAGGGTCTCACTAGTGCCATGTTTTATCAAGCATGTTTTCAGAACGCTATAAAAGAAAACTTTAAATTAAGGATGTGTCCAAGCCAGGGGTTCCCAAAGTGTGGGTCGGGACCCCCTGGGGGGTCGCCAGACACAAATGGGGGGTCGTGAGATGTCTTCCAGAAGGTTTTTTTGATTTTATTTATCTAAAAATATTTATTATTATTATTATTATTATTATTATTATTATTATTATTATTATTATTATTATTATTATTATTTATTTTTGTTTATTTAGCTTATTTTCTATGTTTATCTTCCTTTTTTAAATTTATTTTTTCTTCTCTTTGTTGGTTTTGTATTACTTATATTCAATTTGTTAACTTGTGGTGAACAAGGAATGGCTGAAAAAAAGCAATTCAAAAGTTGAAAGACAAAAGTTATCTAAAAATAATACATTTTACCCATATATAGTAAAAAATATTCACAAAAATAGTAGCTTAACTTGAAATAAAACCTTGAAAATAGAAAATGCAATGAGTTTTCTGCCTTTCTTTGTTGCCAGATGACTCCTAAGTTTAGGGTTAGTGAACAGTTAATAATCAAAAGCATCAGTAGCAGTAGGTCCATTCATAAAGGCACAGGAAACACAGCCACATGCTCATATAGGTAGGAAAAAATTCTGCAGACCAGCTAAATGAAGCCACATTAAATCACTTTGAGGGACAGTGGGGGTTGTGAGTCTTTGGCACCTATATTTTGGGGGTCAAGGGGCTGAAAAGTTTGGGAACCCCTGGTCTCAGCTGCTTGCCACTTGCCACTAGCCAAGGCTGTAGCTACTGCTGTCAAATTTCTGTTGTTTGGGGGGGGGGGGGGGTATTTCTGTTTTAACAACCAGGAAATGAGTCACATTAAACTTGTCATAGAGCTGCTAAAAAAATGTATGCCCTACATTTTGTTGCTGTCCCTTACCAAAGAAGGAGCATCACTTTTTGCCCGAACATCCAGATACTCTCCTCTTGCCAGTGATTCTTCACAGCCTAACTGAGGTCTGATTGTAGAAGACAGCTGAGGTCTTTCTGGAGCAGGGAAATCTGATTTGTCGATTCCAGCCATTGAAGCTAGTTGACCGAGGCTGCAAAAAAAGACAACAGGTGAAATCCTTCAAAATTAAATTTATGACATGCATTTCATTCAGGCTCAACTCAGACACAAATTGAGATATCAACTAGTGATAGTTGGAGGATGACACCTTATAAACAGGTTGGCCTTTTTTACAGAGCACGTGTAATAAAATGCTAAACTTGGAGTTAAAAGCATGGAAAGTGAGGCATCCATGGAAACAAGACTTTTGTGTTGTGCTGACCCTCTTTTCTCTAACAAGTTTTCAAAATGAAGCCAGAACACGTATACAAGGGTAAAAAGGTCCTGTCGAGGAAAGAGAGACTGCAAGAATACTGCTTTGATTTTTTCCCACCGGGTGAAAGAATAAAATAGTGGTTAGCAGTGCTGAATGAGTGAGACAGAGGGAAGATAAGTATAACTATAAAAGAAACTCCCAAAGCCACAAAAGAAGATCCAAATTGAAGGGATCCAAGGGATCCAGAAGGTGAATGTTGGGTTTCTGTAAGCCAGAAAATGGAGACGTTTCATAACTACTGAGCATCCTCGAGTCTGAATCTAGGTAACACCATCAAACAGAGAAATTCAAAACTGATGGGAATAAGTGACTCATAAGAAAAATAAATTGTTCCAGTAAATCAAAGCACAAAGTGGTGCTCCTGTCACAGTGAAACTCAAGAGGGGAGCTAGCTTTTGAACTGGGCTCAGTACCAGGTTTCCAACAGAACCAACACAAATAGACTTTTGTTGTTAAAGGCTCTCTCAGAACAAAACCAAAAGTCAAACACAACTCCACGGTAACACATCCAGTCACAAAAACTGTCAGGCCTTCTGGGAAATACAACCGTGTGCCATCCTTCCCTCAGTCACTTTAGTGAAACACACTTTCAGATCAATGCATATTGCAAAACGATTGTAACGTACATGATGTGTCTGCTTTGACACCTGAGTATCCTACAGTCATGTATGATTGACTTCAACAACAGGTCTTGTTCTTATTACATCATGAAAATGTTCCATCTCAGTGTCAGAAAATAAGAAAACAATGGCTACTGTATGAAACCAAAACTGATGATCACAGAAACATGAGACAAAGGGGGTGAATGGTTCAGTTCATTTAAAACTACTTTCTAATTGTATTTTGCAAGAATGAAACAATTTTGACTCAGGGTGTCTCGCAAATTACCCAAGATTGGAAAGCCAGTTTAACTTTAAAACATTTCTTCTGATCCGACATACATAATGACAGTTCTACAGTCAAAACAAACACTTCATTTCCACCACCTAGCTCCAGCACTGAATTCCCATGGTCAAAGATAAATGACAAATGCTGAACCATGTAATTTAACAACACCCACCCAGCATCCTTGAGGAGATCCAGGAAAGCATGGAACTTTGTAAATGAGCTCTCAATGCTCTCGAGAACTGCCTCATCTTCAAGAGCCGCCACAGCAGGTGCTGCTGATGCAGAGCCGGCTACTACAAGTGCCTCTGACAGGGAGAGGTTGGTGTCACGGAGACGGGCGTTCTCCAACTCAAACTATATCAAAGAAAGGAAAAGAATGAGTCAACGTGCATATCAAAGCTGGTCTGTCATTATGCCACAGTGTTCCATGAGCAGGTCTGTTGGATGTCCGAGGAGGGAAGTTGGCTCTTTTATTATCATGAGTGCTGACTTCAGGCTCAACTTAAATATTTTATTTTGAATTTCGACCACCATAACTTAAAAAAAACCAAACACTGATCCACTCTGATTCTAAATAATGTCTGGAATATAGATTACTCTGTTTTTCTAATGTAATGTGGCCTTAACAAGAATTTTAAAACTAAGGAAACTATAATGTAAGCTTCACAGCCAGAGTGAACATTTCAGTATCTTCAAGAAAATGCAAACTCGTGCAGACTTCACAAAAAAACGTGCAGTAGAGAAACCAAAATAAGTACAAATAACTGATAAATGGTGTAAATGTAAGTATCTTATCCTCACCTCCATGAGCCTTGACTCAGCTTTTAGTCTGGCCCTGCGCTCCTCTGCCATTCTCAGACGACACTCTTTTAGCTCCATCTGCAGGGCATGCAAAACAGCTCAAACACAAATACAAAGCAAGTTTAGGTTGCTTTAAAGCACACTGATTAAGTCCAACAACCTTTCCTCTTCCCTGTTATATTAACATGGTAAGTTTCTGTTTGAGAACCAGCTGGATGAAACCAACCTGCATACGAGTAAACTCCCGTCCATTGATCCTGTCCTGGAGATGAGGGGAAGATGGTTTCTGCTCCACTTCAATCACCACTTCTTCCTCTTCTTCATCTCCCTCAGAATCTGACTCCATGGTTACTTTCACAGTAGCTGCACCCTGATTTCAGCAGATTATTAATTTTTTTAATGTGACTCATACGGAATGGGATCTGATCCATTTTCAAAGTTTAAGGTAAAACCAGAAGAATTTGAAATAATTCAAATCCAAACTAGACACTCAAATGGTAAAAAATCAAACCTGAAAGCTTTGATCCATCACACAAACTCCAGGAGGCATACCTCTGCAACAAATGATTCAGAACAATATTCGATCATGAGGCATGTTCCGTGGATGTTGCCAAATACCAAACCAAAAAATATATAAAGCATTTTTGTTTTGATCACTTTGTTTTCATAAAAAAAATCTTATTTCTAAAATTCAGGAATGGAAATTGTATCCCTTTTGAACTAAAAGTATATCCTCACCTCTGGCGTCCAGCTCGCGCAGCAGCATGCCAAGGCACATGGCGGGAGCGTTTCTGAGTACCACCTGTACTCCGTCCTCCTTGAGAGGCGCCTTTACGAGGGGCTGCACCAGAAAGAGAACCACGTAAAGACCATTAATTCATGAATAGAACTTTAAGAGTCTGGAGGCACTGGAAATAGTTGTTTTTTTCAAGGACACATTCATGAGGGTTGAAACCTTCTAATGAATGATTCAGTTTCTATGATATGTGTTATCAGTCCTTACAGAGGCCACCAGGATGCAGAGAAGCACAATGTTATTTAATGCACGAACCACAGGTAATAAGGCACTGACATACTGTGTTTGTATGAGGTTTTCACACTAAAGAAAAGGCTTTTGAAAATAAGGACAGATGAGTCCAGATTTAAATAACTTGGTACCTAAACTAAAAGTTTTCCCAAGCATTGACAATAATGCCAGATGAGTATCTACAAAATTTCGTGACATAAATATAGGGACAGTTAGTGTGAACTTTCCAACCTAAACATTTAAACCATATCAAGCACTGAGAGATCACCGGCACATTTCCTTTTGCCACAGTCTGTAGTGCTGGCTTGACTTAAACAGGGAGAGAAAGATTAATACAAATTCAGCTCTTACCAGTTCTCAAGATGACTTAAAAGCCAAAAGGTGGGAATTCAGAGAGAGATAATATGAGAGTGAGATTACAGGAACAAGCTCCAACAGATTCAAGGTGATCTGACACTACAGGTCATGCTGGAATTTGCAAAGGATGAAGACTCAGGGGTCTACAGCTCAGATGTGCCTAAATGCCAAATTAAAATTCAAACTACTGCTGAAATTTTGAGCCTGATGAATCACCAAGGAACTTTTTAAAAAATTGCATGGGCTGAATGTTTAGTCACCTTCACAGTAATGTATAGTATGAAGAGTGACAATGTTTAATGTAATATTGTGAGAAAAAAGGATGCAGTATCTTTGCACGTACCTATTCTCACTGTGCCTTTCCCTCTGACAGTGATGGGCAGTGAACGCCTCCTTGGACCAGGAGCTCTCTGTGGCTCTGTGGCTTCAGGCTTGATCCAGCAGTACTGCATGACATTATCAAAAGTATTTACTAATACATTACTTTTTTTTTTCCAGGTGTATGATTGATTGCATGATTTGCAGACACTTACCTCCGGTGACTGTCCTTTAGTATTCATCAGCACTTTTTCTATCATAGTTTTAATTAGCACCTTGTCTACGAGGCAGAAAGAGAAAAGAAAAAGAAGCATGCTTCTTTTAGAGATGTGTGTTTTTCATTTCTTTTGTCTGCATACCTGGAATATTAAAGCAATTTCAGTGTTATAAAGCAGTTATTACACGGAGGAATGCCTTTGATTAGCATGCACCAGGGACTCAAGTAAATTTTGACAGTGCCTGGCTGCACCTCAGGCTGCAGCTGTAATAAAATCACAACTAAAAAGTGTTTTTTTTTAACAAATAACATCCCAATAATCAATCAAATGGCCATGCTTCTGTGCAATGTGAGACAATCCAAGAAATGTTATGACTTTGGCTGAGTTACTCTTACCCACTAAAGGGTTACTTCGAATATCCAGAACACAAAGAGCAGTATTTGTTTTCAAGGCTTCCAGCAAACGACGAGCTCCCTCGTTGGACAGACCACACCTCTGTAGGTCCACAGCTGTTGAACAAGTAACAACATAGTCAGAGAAAACCTGAGCTAAACTTCTACTTCTCATTGTCTCTAGTATTTCTCTCAATCAAACACACTTACCTTTTACCCAGAGGTCCTCAACCAGTTCGTTTGCGAGAGCAGCTGCACCCCGGTCCCCAATCAAAGTGTTACGGTTGAGGGTGACCCGGCGGAGACCTCTCATTCCCTCCAGCTGTGGCTGTCGGTACCTCAGAGACTCCGCCCATGCAGTGCCATGCCTCTGCATTCCCTGATGCTGAGAAACAAATAATTCTCAAACACAGGACACTTTTTAAGGGCTTAATAATTATCTATGGAAAAAGTCTGTAAGTATTCAACCTTCGTCTTAAATATATATGTATATATATATATATAACACCTTGATGATGTTGGCCATATGCTCTGCCCCTCTCCAGGTAAGATTGCATCCTGTAAAATCTACTGTCCTGATGCTTGTAGAATACTTAACACTTTGGCAGATGACTGAAACATACAAGAAAACAAAGTTTCAAAGACGTGCCTGACGCATTATAATTTTGTGAAAGCTAATGAGTTAATAAGAGGAAAAGGTGCTGTGAATGTACATACCCTCTAAACCCTCGTCAGTGATTGGACAGTTTGCAAGTGACAGGTTTTCCAAGGAAAGACTTTTAGCCAAACCCTAGGACAGAAAAAGATATAACTCAATTCACTCTTCAATGGTGCCACAGTTTGAATCAATATCCACCAGGGTTTTACGTCAAATACATCCTAGTGTTTTGTTCCCCCTCCTCCAAAATGACAGTATTCTCCATTTTTTAAAACAAACTAGTACTTTGATCAAAACTTAAGCTCAGGAAATGAATCTTTTACTGGAAAATAAAAAAGGACTGTGTACATGCAATTGAGCTTATACTTCTGTGTGAAAACAAAATAATGAATTCTTCCATATTCACACTGCACTCTCAGTTTGCTTTACCTTTGTCAAGGTGATGAGGTCCCTCTCTCTTAATGGAAGTCCATTGAGCTGCAGAGTCTTGAGGTTGGGAGAAACACCCAGACACTCTCTCAAGGCCTTGCACAACTTAAATGTCATGTCCTTAGAGCGAACAGCCGGAATCTTCTTCTTGAAGTTAGACTTTAAGTACCTTCTTTCTGAAATGTATGGTGGCATGATCAATGTTGTTGACATACAAATTGGTTAGTTTATCAAAATTCCTGCACACACTTTAATATCAGATTGAATTCATGTCAGAAAAGTGTGTTACTTTCTTGCTTACCTGCATCTCCAGAACCAAGACTAGCTTGGTATGTGCTACTTATTGCAATATGATGCAGGTGCTTGTTGATGCAGATAGAACTGAGAATGGGTGGCCAGTCTGTGAGTTTCACCCTGTCTCCATTAAAGTCCAGCATCCCTTTGTCGAGGCTGATCATAACAGCAGGGAGAGGGACCAGTTCCTGTCTGGCACAGACAGAGTCATAGTACGTCTGAAAATCCTGGCCACCCTGCCGTCGAATCTGCGCACTGTCTTGAACCATCTTTGAACTGGAAACATACAAGTTAAAAAAAAAAGTCATGAAGAAAAGTTTCTTTAATCACAGTAAGCATTGAGTCTACTACAGTCATTACTCATTAGATGTACCCCCTGTTGCAGAATATGTATAATATATCTTAAACGAAAAAAGGTTATTTTTTGACAAAAATATATTTATGCAAGCTTTTATTTAAATAAAATGTCATTTTTTGTAAAAAAATAAATAAAATAAAATAATAATAATAA
>NC_048280.1:9830803-9909261 GCF_009762535.1 Notolabrus celidotus | reverse complement strand
AAAAGAGTCTTTTTCAAACATTTCACGGAGCAAAGATTAGCCAATAACTTCTTAAGACCCAGAATAATTAGATTTAGCTGGCTCTGTGTAATCCTCTTTGTTTCTGATGTGAGTCTTGTGTTGAGAGTCACTGTTTTGCCTCTGTTAAAGGAAATAAGGATTATGCAGAGGGTGAAAAATGTATCTTCCCTGATCTAAGGTGAGAACTTGATAGAAAGACTATCAACAAACAGCAGTGAATCTGTGACAATGTGGAGGTAAGCTTAACTGTAATAGCACTATAATCCAAATAATATACAGCTATATTCAGACACTGAAGGATAATAAATGAATAGTAAAAGCTCTGACCCAGATGTCCTGTTTCTCGTTGATGGGGAAGTGGAGTATAAGATCGATCATCTCTGGTGTTCGGTAAGCAGGAGTGGTGTCTCTCGTGATCTACACACAACATAAAACACACAGTTACAGCTTCTGGACCACTGGGAGTGTTACAATAGATTAACTAAAACAATTACCTATGTTGGTAAATCTAAGCTCTTATTAATTCAGAGGAAATATCAGACAATGAAAAAACGCCTCAAAAAATGTAAAAAAAGGTACTTTTTTTCCGAAGTTATTTTGTTCATGTAAGGAAGTACTGTAATGTAATAAACCCACACACAAAGATAAGTGTGCTTTATATAGATACGATTCAAATTAAAACTAATTTGCATCATGAAAAGCTCTGTCCTACCAGCAACTCTTTGTACAGGCTTAACACAGCTGACCGAGGAATACGCACAAACCTGGCTCTCTGGAGGACCAAACTGAGGTCATCCGTTCCAAAGCCCCCGAGTGGGTGTGTGGGCGTGTGTCTGTGCGGTGCGACGGCATAAATAAAATTAACCCTGAACGATGAGTGCTTCCTGGACCTCTGGTTGTTAATTCAATCTACGGTTTCTGGTTCCTGTCCATCACCATAACGCCTGTGCTACATTGATTAACTGTAGCTCATGGATGTTATTTGTCCTCCTAATTGATGCATTTATTTTTATAGAGAGATTAGAAAAATAGAATAGCACTGAGAGCAAGTGGCTGGTTTTTTTTTGGGTTCTGAAAACTATGAACTCATTACCACCTTGAAATCAAAAGATTGTGTCGTGGGAAATGATAATGCAGTCTCTGAATGTTGATCCTACATTCTCACAATAATATAAAGACAGTGGTAACAGAATAATCTGGTTCAGGTAATAACACAGATTTTCGGGGTTGGAGAAAAATAAACCAGTGTCAATTTTTAGTCATTAAATTAAGTATTGTATATTTAATGTATTCAACTGAGAAGTCATGCTGGGATTCACATTAGGGGCAAGGGGAAAGCAAGGTCTGTATCAATGAATGATTATAGTGATACTTCAAAGCATGCAACCTCATATTAACTATAAATGCTGGATTAACTGTATGGTGCTGCGTTGCAGTTCATCACTGGTTTTGGTCTCCCCACACATATTTGCAGCTTGTTACATAGTAAAATCATTGAAATGGCCTTGTGCTTATACAGGACTTTTTCTAACAGTACTCCTTGTAAAAGTGTCTGGTCCTATATGTGGTAAAAGAAAATTGATGTACATTCGAAAAAAATAGAAAACTATTAAGTGAGGGTGTTTTGGAGGTTTTTGTGCCTGTGTGTGTGTGTACCTCATCCTCCACCATAGATCTCTTCTGTGCAGACCAGCTGTAGTCGGGGTAATGTGACACCGTTGTGGCGCTGCCAAAGTCACACAGCTTGATGGTGCCCTGGTTACTAATCAAGAGGTTTTCAATCTGCAGCACAACAAGAAAGCGGTGAGTTAGCATCTCAATCGATACACATCTAATACAAGCCAGTGTTCACAGCATATCCTCATTTAGAGATATTTTAGCTGTGGTGCTTTAAATTCACACGCAATAAAAAATATGCTAATCTATTTAATCTCACTGGAGAGTGGCATTTCATAAAACAGCTCTCTATTACATCATTCATTTATTCAATAACTAAGGAGAGATGAACCTTGAGGTCTCTGTGGATGATTGGAGGCTTCTGTTTGTGCATGTGCTGCACGGCGCGGCACGTCTGGTAAAGGACTTTCAGCACGGTGTCACATGACAGGGGAGCTCTCTGCTCCACTCGCTTTATAAAGTCCACCAGCTGACCTGAGGGGGGAAGAGATGGAAAAAAATTCAGTCAAAGTGAAAGCAGCACATACCAGTCTCTCTGCTGAGTGCAATGTCTTAGTGGTCAGATATAAATTCTGTGCTGCTCACACCAAATCAAGGCTAGAGGAGGTCATGCATTATTTGCAGGGGTAAGAAAAGAGGTCTAAACTTACAAAGCTGAGCATTTGGAAATGAACAGTCAGACTGAACAGAAAGGAAGTAAAGCGGGAAGTGGAAAAGGCCACAGACAGGAAACAGTTTCGACACATGCGTCTTTAAGTTGAAGTTACATAGAACTGCTTCTGTTGACGTAGATTTACTGAACTCATGTCTGATGAATGAGTCAAAACTGATTCAGCAGGAAAGGAAGTGAAGTGATTGTGATGAAAAAGTGCCTCTGTGTTCATAAGAGTGTGTTTACCTTTACACAGCTCAGTGAGGATCAGGAACTCGGCCTGTCCGGTGTCTGACTCCTCCTTGCTGATGGAGGCGGCCGAGCAGAACTGAACCATGTTGGGATGGCCTGACAGCTTTTTCTGTAGAGGAGGAGGGTCAAGGAGGAACATCTCCTACGACTTCATTTAAACAAATCTACCTTCAACTATCCAGCTGCTCTACAACTGGTATGCAGCTTGCTGGTCAAACATAAAGAGCAGGGCGAGATTTCTACATCAACATAAAGGCTGAATGAGCTTTGAAAGAAAATGTTGCAATAAAACTTGGGAACTTCGTGCAGCCTGTGCCTTTACACTGCGTCACAGAGTATGAAAACAACTATTGCCCAACTGTACATCAGATTTCCCAGCATTTTCAGCTGCAGGCCAAAAGGTTTATTTGTTCCCTTCACTGTCAGAGTTATCTCTTTGATGAAACCCAAACTGCACAAAACCGAAAACCCTCCTCAGAGACGGGGAAATACAAAGGAGGATTTGGAGATCTGATCTTATTCCTTTTGAACCTCATATGTGAAAGAAACTCCTTCAGAATAATTCACGTCTCTCCCTGCTTATTGCTGCTTTCCAGATGAGAAACACAAACTTCTAGAAGCTAGTATTTGAATCAATCAGTTTGAGCAAAGACATCACCACTAGACTTATATCATCCATAAATCCAAGCCCCCTTTTTTGTTGTTACTTCCTGTATTGCACATTCTTGTATTGAGTTGTGTCTAATCACCAATCTAAAATCGTGCCAAGTCTTGGATTACTATAACGTGCCTCTGTCACATGTGCTCAAACAGAAAAGCTCTACATTGGTCTTCAGAGAAGAAAAATGGCTTTCATTTCAGTCTGGAAATAATAAAGGATACCATGAAGCAGACTTCCTGTATGATTTCCTTGTTCTTCTCCTCCTCATTGGAAAGCAACCTCTGTAATAAAAGGACACACACAGACTGGTGGTTATGTTGCTGTTTTGTTAAATGTGAACATTATTTTTTTAGTTGAACATACCTCAAACCCCTGAACTAAAGTAGTCTATACAGTGTCTGCTTTGAATATGAGAAAAAAACATGAATGCAAAGGAAAAAAGGTTTACAGATTATCACATCTCTGCTGAAGTTCATCTGCTTCTTTTACCACTAAACTATACTAGCAGTACGTACTGATTTGGCCAAAATTCAGCATGTAGTATGTAGTATGTAAATGGTAAATGGACTTATATGGCATATACTTATATGGCAATTTTCTAGTCTTTCTGACCACTCAAAGCGCTTTTACACTACTTGTCCCGTTCACCCATTCATACCCATTCACTCACTGATGGTAGAAGCTGTTATGTAGTGAGGGACCATCAGTGTTAGCTAATCTCAATCGTTCACATTCACACACCTCTGAACAACAGAGGGAGCAATTCAGGGTTCAGTGTTTTGCTCAAGGACACTTCGGCATGTGACTGCTGGAGCTGGGATCGAACCACCAACCTTCCGATTGATAGACGACCGACTCTACCCACTGAGCCACAGCCGCCCCATAATATGTGAACAAGAGCAAAATCTGCAGTATGCCAAAGCTCCCCGGATGTCTACTGATTCAGGAAAATTTCACAGTATGCATCGGACCAGTCTACCTCGCATACTGTTTCCAATAATGCACAGCGCTCGTTCCGGTTTTTCTTTTCTCTTCTTTTTTTGACAGGGGAACTTCGTTTTTAGGTGCTGTGAAAATTATTAAATTCCATATTAAACCACTTCCTAACTTTTTAAATCATAAGTTATGCTAAAGAAGCAGTTTATATATCAGCTTGGCCGTTGTTTACTTCTGCATTCCGAAACTGGAAATAAAGTGACGTCTGGCCCAGCGTGCTGCAACACAGATCGAACACAATAGATATGTCTATGAGTCATACTAAATACTAAATTCAAACGCAGTATGTAGTAGGCAGTACCTACTGTCTACTACATCAGTAGTATGTAGCAGACCGTTTCGAAAACAGCCTCAGTCTGAGAGCCTCTTGATTCATCCCCCAAACATCCTCTATTGAACTGATACAGCCATCGTGACCTCACCTTTATTTCTGCTTTGTTTACTTATCATTCTTAAGCCTTTAAACAAACCAAACCAACACACTGCATATTAAAGCACCCTGCAGCATACAACATGAGAATACTAATAAAATATGGAGCAGATGGTCCCCATATAACAAAATCTGTGCCATGCTTCTTTGAGCCCTGTAGTGAAACAACTCAAACATTGTTTTGGAAGCGATATGATCGACAGCATGGCTGCAGAGGAAGGATCCCACATCCTACACTTTCATCATATGTTGTTAGCAGAGCTTACTGTATACATAAGAGAAGGGCAAAAGTTCTCTTTGAGTTGTTAGATGTTAAAGTCCAGTCAAATTTAGGAACGCAGTGTATGCTGCTTCTCTGCACACTGGCTGTTGTTTACTTCTAACAGTGGTTATTCACCGCATTCTGTTTCAGCGTTTCAAAATTGTCATACTGAATGACTGTGCGATATGGAGATGAACAGTGGATGAACGTGTTACAAGTAGTGACAGGCACAGTATTCTCAGCAGGTATCTTACCTTGAGGGCATAATCTTTACCACCGCTCATGTCCTGAGCTTCATACACAAAGGCGAATCCACCTGAGAAAAAAAGAGAGAGCAACCAGGATGTCATTAACATTGTTAAGAGATAATTACATCTACACAAATAGTACATGCACTCTGAAGCTCCTTTAACGATATATCAACATGGGATGTACTGTGTAATTAAGACAGGAGTGTGTGGTAAACTGATGTGATTTGAACTGGTTGATCTGTCATCCTCTTATGTGTGAAAGTAAGACGAGTGATTTCAACCAGATTTGTTTATGACAACGTCCAAAGTGAAATAGATCAGCTGCAAGTTGTTGTATTTGTAGCTATGTCCTTGTATAAAAAGCACTGCAAGAACAACAGACAGAAAAATTAACAAATAATAAGAGGGCAGTGTGCCACCAGACAGCATGAGGCCGGAGAGTGGGACATCTGTCTTCAGACTGCTATGATACACTGTGTGATAAGGGCCTGTGTCCACTGACAGCAGTACCTATTTTCAATTCAAAACCAATGCAGGTTAGCATTACTTTTTTTTTTTTAATATATATTTTTGGGCTTTTACAACTTTATTCATGGAGGAGAGGAAAGTGGATAGCGTGGGAAACTGGGAGAGAGTGAGGGAATGACATGCAGGAAAGGAGCCGCAGGTGTCTGCTATTTGGGCGCGCAACTCAACCATTAGGCTAAATCTGCGCCCAGCAGGTCCCCATTTCTTGCGCTCCCTGCCGCAAGCCAAAACGCCCGATTATGTCTCTGTGAATAACAGTTCCACTTCTGGAACACTGCTGTGATGGTCAATGACACTTCCCCATTACAGACCCACCAAAATGGAGATGGGTTGAGGCATCTGATATCAACTTTTTAAGAATTCTACATGTCTGTCCAAGCGGCAACCTCCAGTCTAAAAATATGATTCCAATGTGGATGTGCTAAAAACTGCAGTTCATCGAGGATCCTCTTGAGGCTGGCTCCAGAAGTACCGGAAACCACATACACACCAATTCAAAAAAGACGATCTTTACAGCAGAAATAAACATCTTTACAGCCTGGTACAAAAGATGAGTGTAGTCTGGATAGCTCGTTTCTCGATCGGCACACACTGTGAGGGGGGGTGAATTTTTTTCTAACGTGGCAATTTTCGAAGATAATGAGATTACGAGTCTTCCAATGAGAGGCACAGCTGACTTGATTGACAGGCGGGAACACTGTAGCTGTTGGCTAGGAGGCTCAAAGCCCGCCTCTTTACATCACAATCACTCAACAGCAACAATATGGCTGCCACAGACGATTGGTCTCAAAGCAGCGCTTCAGAAACAGATGGGTGACGTCACAGATATTACGTCCATATTTTATACAGTCTATGGGTCTGTCTCCTGGTTAAACTAGCCACATTATTTTTTTTTAAGTTATATTTTGGGGGCTTTACACCTTTATTTGCAGAGGAGAGGACAGTGGATAGCATAGGAAACAGGGTCAGAGTGAGGGAATTACATGCTGGAAAGGGGCCACGGGCTGGAAATCGAACCAAGGCCGACCGCTATATGGACATGCAACTTTAACCTTTAGGCTAAATCTGTGCCCCACACTCATTTTTTCGGGGTATGATTTCCAGGTGTAGAGCTCCTGCTACTTCTACAACACTATTTATATCAATAAATAAGGAACTGCAGATGTAAATTAGCTTTAACCAAACTCTGATATAGAGCATCACATGGTAACATTTATGGTCAACATTGTTAATGTTAATATTTATAATAAAATAAATAAATAATAGTTTCTAAGTTTTCATTCAAAAAGCTGTTGAATGAAACCAAATGTGAATCACACCTGTGAGCATGTAAATATAGTCTTAATGGTCACTACCAAGGGAAGTGATAATGTCTAAAACACTTTTGAACCATCAACTCTGTGCTTCTTGTGACTTTACAATGAAATATGAGGACACAAACTTTTATTTTCTCTAAATGTGTTTTTTAAAATCAGAAAAAAATCACAGATAATCTGTTCAACACAATACAGAGTTATTTCTACTTTAACGTTATGACTACAGAGAGGACTGAACCCTCCATCGGCACCCTGTAGCTTACACCCATAAACATTTGAACCTTAAGGCTGCTAATTGTAACCACAGTCTTATCTGAACAGCCACAGTGGAGCAGTAGGAGCTTAAGAGCCTTCTTGAAGAATAACACAATAAGTAACCTGTCCTGGCTATCCTGATACCTTCATGCCACCACTAAGCCCCACTAAACTCAAGGTGTGGCTGAAACCTGAACTGTGAGCAATGCTGCAGTACTAATAAAGTATGAAGGCACAACCCCAATTCCAAAAATAACAGATTCTAATTGTTTGCTAATCATTTATTAAATTGAAGACAGTGCAAAGACAACATATCAAATGTTGAAACTAAGCAATTGTTATTGTTTTATGTAAAATATATAATCATTACATTTGATGCCAGCAACATGTTTCAAAAAAGTTAGAGCAGGAGCAACAGAACGCTGAAAAAGTGGTGTAATGCTAAAAATAAAACTGGAAAAGCAACAATTTGCAACAGGTTAGACATCCTGGATACAAAAAGTGGATTCAAGAGAGGCCAAGTCTCTCAGAAATATGCACCACTCTGAGAGACTGTGAGAGCAAACAATTTCAGAATAATGTTCCCTCAGCATGACATTACAAAGAATTTCATCATAGCTACAGTCCATAACAGAAAGAAAAGATTCGGAGAATCTGAAGATATCTCTGTGCGGAAGGGACAAGGCCCAAAACCAAGACTGGATAGCCATGATCTTTGGGCCCCTAGGTGGCACTGCATTAAAAAACAGACATGACTCTGCATCAGAAATCACTGCATGGGCTCAGATTCACCTCCAAAAACCGTTTTCAGTAAATACAGTTTGTCATTGCATCTCAACAATGCAAGTTAAAACTGTGCTTGGCAAAAATGAAAAATTATATAAACATCATCCAGAAATGTTGATTTCTCTGGGCTCTGAGGTGAAGTGGAAAACTGTCCTGTTCAGACTGACATTCTTTTTGGAAATCATGGACGCTGGACCTCAGCTGTGGAGAGGGGAGGGACCACCTGGCTTGTGATCAGCGCAGTTTAAAAGTCAGCATTTGTGATGACAAGGGAATGCATAAGTGCCCATGGCATTGGTAGCTTACACATTTGGGAAGGCACCATTAATGCTCTCCAATACAGGTTTTTGACTGACATCATGACAATGCCTTTTTCAGGGAAGACCTTGCATATTTCAACAAGACAATGCCAAACCACATTATGCAATACACCATGCTCTGTATTAGAAGAGTCTAGGTGATAATCAGTCCTGCGTGCAGTCCTGACTTGTCGCTCAATGAAAACATTTGGTGGATCATGACACTAGAAAATACAAAGGAAATACCAAACTGTTGAGCAGGTGAAATTCTATATCAGACGAGGCTGCGACAAAATTTCGCTTTCAAAACTCCAGAAACTGCTCTCCTTGGTTTCCAAATGTTGTCAAAAGACATAACATTTTTTAGTTTCAACCTCTGATCTGTCGTCTTTGCACTATATGCAATTTTTAAATGAGTTTAAATGATTTGCAAACCATAACATTCTATATTTAGCAACATTTTACTGAGCGTCTCCACTTTTTGGGAATTCAGGTTGCATTAAGTTGTCCAATCTTTCTCAGTGAGATACTGTGCAGCACTCCTGACTTCATGACTCGACTTCTGAAGTACAGAGCTGCATTATTATCATTGTAATTAATGGAACAAATCAGTGCAACAAAAGGGCAAGCCACCATAGTGAGGTTAGCTACAAGTCAGCGAGTCAGCTGCTGCTGCAAAATGAAGATGTTACACTGAATGTTATTACCAGACATAGTTTTTCTACACTCATTAAAAATGCATTTCTTTGTGAAAGCTCATTTACTTATTCACAGATCCAGAGACCCGCCGCAGGTAGTGGACAGGAACTATCAGTGTCTTGACTTTTCCTAACAAGTGCGTCTGTGTGCACAAGACCAGAAGGATTTAGCAACCCACAGTCCAAACAAGACGAAGGAGAGGTTACCATAGTGATGAGTAAATCAACTACCAGCCTTACTTTGCTCTGCGAGAATCTGATTGAGCACACTCCACATTCTAATCTTCAAAGCTGTATTTACTGAGAGACGTATGCCCAAATGTGTACATTGGATTTTGCTTGGCCAGTCCTGATTTTTCAACCCTGTCTAGGGCTGAAACTTGCAATCTGATGAATGACACAGAACACTACTTTAATGGCCTTTATGAGCCCGTGTGCTTCCCTAATCACATACTTTTCCTTTGTACAATCATTTAGCGCAAAACATAGCCATCTCTTGAATACGCACTCTACATTAATAAGTAATTCCAGGCACTTTGCTTCAAGAATGCACACATTCCCTGTGGGGATTGCATGTCTTCCTCTGTTTGTGCGTGAAAAAGTACAGGCACCATTTCCACTGTCGAGATAACCAGCGCATACCAAGATCAAAAAACACATAATATGGACGAAATCTTACTCCATCAAACACAAACTTATTACTTATTGCTGGGATACAAACTTAAACTACTACTTGAATATTAAAAGTATGAGGCACAGCTTTTCCACTCGAGTTCTGAATAAAGAGCTCAATACTTTTGATTTTAGAAGATAGCATAAAATCCATGGGAATGAAGACAAACCCTGTTTGTGAACATATTAACCCCTGCCTGATTAACCTGAAGAGGACAGAGCTGTGGGAGTGTGTGCACGACTGTGGCTAATATGAAAACAACCAAAACTTGTTCAATGACTTTCCTTTCCCAAAACAGGAGAGCGTGAGTCTTAAATTTACACCAACAACAGCTCAATGTCGCTCTGACTCTGAAGTAGAACAAAGCTTGAATGAATGATCTCTGTCTATCCAAAGAGGCTGGTACAGTAGACAAACTATTCATGGTCCTAAAAAAAAAAACAGAACAATAAGGAAACAGGCATCCTTTGTTTACTCCCACCACCGATCTTTGGCGAGTAATTGCAACAAAGACACCTTTCAAACAGCAGGATTTGAGTTTGAGAAGGGTCAGAGTTTCATGTGAGATGATCTTGAGCTTTATTATCTGCTCTGATTTAACCTCTCTTTATACTGTCATGAGAAAGAATGTGTAATCCCCACACCTTGATATAACCGTTGATCAGGTTGAAATGTTGTGTGCATCACTGTATTTCACAGGCACAACTTTCCTCTAAAAGAAGGGAACTTTTTTACACAAACCTAGAAAGCAGTTTGGATGTAATGAGTCAGAGCTGTGAGAAATGGACATATTGCATACTTTGAATTACCGAAAACTACTTCCATCAATGTCCTTTTTACTGTTTCTAGAAGTTAAGGTGATGAAACATTCAGTTAATAGTCAGCAGTTTCCAAGAAAGGACGACTGAAGAACTGCGACACACATCTGACCCCCAAAAACAGCACAGAGCAGACAGAGAAAGACTCATTATCTAGATCAATATCAGTCTGTTGTACAACAGAGTATAGTCTAGACCTGCTCTTTATATGTTATGAATTTGTGCTGTATGAATAAAAAGGGACTAAAAGTATTTTCAACTTAAGTCTTATTTAAAGGACTTATTTAAGATAAGTGCAACACATGCAAGGTGGTTAAATATATATAAAAATAAGATTTGGAAAATATAAGTTATATTTCATTCTACATTTTTTGGAAGAGGGAGGTTGATGCCATTATTTCAGGACAGTAGATGGAGTAGGAAACGGAGCGAGAAGGGGGTAGCATGCGGCAAAAGCCAAAGGGTCTGATTCAAACCTGTGCTGTCCACTTCAAGGACCACTGTCTACAAACACAGGCTGCACGGTTAAACCGCCCCTTTTTTCATTTGAAGATTGATTGGTGTTGTTTTTGCTGTTTTGTGCTGTATGCATTCCATAATAACAAGTTACATCAGTGAGTTTGCTTATGCACCAGTAAGACCACGCTTAAACTATGTTGACACTGAACACAGCAGTACTTATATTGTGCTTCCCTGTCTGCTAATGTAACTCAAGAGACTTGACCACTAATTGCTGCTAAATGTATTTGTAGTCAAATTATTCTGTATTGTGATTAATTTGATTTGTATGTTTTGCCAATCCAATGTCCTGCAACTAGATCAATATTAAACATTTACCCTGTGCTGGAACAGCCACTGTGGTGCGTAAGATAATAAAGCAAGTCTGTCTTGATAATCTGCAATAGGGGCAAAAACCTATGATCACTGCCAGAGAGAAAAACCTGAGCTGTGGGTTCGTGCATGTGTAAGTTAGAGCATATAAATAAATAATGACTACTATTTCAGATAAAACTCAGGTACATAATCAAAACAATACTGCTATTACTAGGGATGCACCAATCGGATCCTGGTATTGGATATCGGCTAGATTGGACTCAAAAAGCTAGATCGGATATCGGTGACAAGGGGCCGATATATAGTGCCGATCCATATGGCAGATATATTCATCTCTGTTCTATGCTTTTCTGTGTTTACAACAGCCATGGGCGTCTCCTACGTCATCAGCGCCGGTCGATCTGTGCATTTTAGCCCAGTGGAGGATAACTACAGAGGCTCTGCAGTTTAGGTGCATGTCACGCTTCTTTTGCTAACAACTCCGCCGGAAACTTGCAACATGTGCAGCGGTAATGTTTCGACGGATGGCAGTTGCGCTGAAAAATATAATGGAAGCCAAAAGGAGGAAGTTTGCGTCAGCTGTAGCCTACTGCAAAGAAGCAAGAAACCTTCTATTATTGGATTCAAAGTGTGAAAAAACTGACAGGTTTTTGGATTGAATTGTTCCGACAAAGTCATAAAAGCATGAAGTTGCCAAAACATGATTCTATCCTCACATTAAGGAATAGAGATTGTCAAATCAATACCGGGATCGGGTCGGCTAGCATCGGTATCAGCAGATACCAAAGCCCAGGTATTGATATCGGTATCGGGACCTAAAAAGTGGGACTGGTGCATCCCTAGCTTTTACAGCAGTATTGCACCAGTCTTATAATTGCACCATAACAATAGTTATTTAAATACTTTAGACCAGGGGTGTGAAACATATGGCCCACCAGAGGTTCCAATCCGGCCCGCTGGATGACTTTGCAAAGTGAAAAAATTACAGAGAAGTCATTAACTGCAAATTTTCAATAAAAGTGAGTACTATTTCAAATTTGTCCAACAATCAAACTGCTGACAGGGGCACGTGAACGGCACTCTGGGGACTTTTTTTTCTCAAAGTGAGGAAAAAGAATATTTGCAGTTTGCATAATCCGGAAGAAATTCATAGACTATTTGGACCCCTGCTTCATACAACACTGTCCAGCAAGCAAACTGTTCATGCTGGAGCAGGCGGGTCCATGAAGGTCCACTTTACCTTCTTCATTATTATAATCTCTGTTATTTTGCTGTAAACATGTCAGGTGACTGGGAAACTGTCAAGTCAAGTCAAGCTTTATTTATAAAGCACATTTAAAAACAACCTCAGTTGACCAAAGTGCTGTACATATATTAAAATACAATATAATCATACATAACAACAATAAAAGAATAGTTAGAGCTCAATTTATGAAATAAAAGAGTAAAGAAGTAAAAAGCCAAGGATTCTTGCTTAGCTGGGACTGAATGTCAAGGAGAAAAGATGGGTTTTCAGTAGTGTTTTAAAGTGCTCAACAGACTGTGCAGCTCTAACCTGGAAAGGTAGGCTGTTCCACAGCTTTGTGGCCGCCACTAAGAAGGCTCTGTGTGTCTTGTGTGTTCGCAGCAGGTTTCAGTGCTTAAAGAATATAGTATTTGGCCCCACTATGAGACTCATTATGGCGAAAAATACAACAACTGTTTTTGTGAAAAGATAGTTCATTAAATGTGAACATTTTCAGAATGTACTTTTTTGCACTAAAACATAGGGGACAAATTGGAGTTGTCCTTCTCTATAGGTTATAATGTTATGATTTTACTAGTCCGGCCTACTTCAGATCAACTTGGGCTGTATGTGGCCCCTGAACTGAAATTAGTTTGACACCCCTGCTTTAGACAAAAAAACAACTGATGATTTGCCATCAGCCATTTTCAACATTTCTTCTTCGTGTGTTTCATTTACAGCTCTGGCTATAAAACACACAGAGAAATGTATAATCGTATTACTCTTTCAGTCTACCTCGGCCTGCATTACACCCCTCTCTATCTATGACCCTGTCTGCAGTCAAACAGGTCTTGCTGCCAAGAATGATGAGAAGGTTTTGAGGTATGTAGCTAAACACTGGTTGATGTTCGTGGATGACTGAAATGCAGCTTTGCGCGAGTTTCCGTCTGATACAATATCTTGGAGCTTAACGAGAACAGAAGTTGTACATGCACACTCTTCAAACATATAGATCTGGACAGCACATGCAATAAACTCAATTATTAACAGTGTTTACTTGGTGACTCAGAGCCCTGCAGGTGTATCGTCATTGACTACAGTTGAAAAATGTAACTTGTGTTAGCCTGAGCTACTTCAGTTAGCTACCATGCCTTCGTCAGCAACATTTCCCGCAGCGGTTCACCATCTCACCTTCTGCGATCACCCTCTTTATCCTCAGTTTCATGTCACCGAGCTCAACGACTTGTCCGACGAAGTCATTCTGGTCCCGGCTGGCAGCCCCGACCGAGCCGGGCCCGGCTAGGAAATCCAATGCCGACTGGAACAGGGACATTTTCCTCCCCAGCGCCCTGCTTCAGACTCACAGAGGGCGGCTCCAGGTGAAGGGATCGCGCTGTCTAAAGCCCAGTAGGTTGGACAGAAACACTTTGCGGTTGTTTTAATTTGTCAAAAAGGCCGATAAACAGGTGATTTTATCCTTTCACTGGAAACAAACATCCTCTTCCTGATGCTAGGCTGACGAGGCCGCCACCATCACTGCGCTGACTTCCGTGAAGGGTGATGACGTCGGGGCACGATTCAGTCATGTGACGCTGAAAGAGAAATATCAGACAAAAAGGATGCATGTCTTAGAAGTGTAAAATGTAGACGAGTTGCAGCGTGTGAAAACAGGAAATTCAGAATTACGACAAAGTTGAAAGAAAAAAATTTTGATTTTCGTTGAAAAAGCAAATAAATGTGAATTCATCAGCCTGCAGGAATCTCTCAATTGCTTGCTACGGGACTCGAGTGTGCTACCTTTTTTTAACATTATTCTACAATTTCATTTAGCAGACGCTTTTGTCCAAAGCGACGTACAACACAAGCAAGAATTTAGACTGGAGGGAAAAACCTTAGTAAGTGCGACAGTGCTTCAAGTGGATTGGCCACAGGTTCTGCCCTCTAGTGCCAGAAGAAGTGCCTTTTTTTGTTGTTGTTGTTGTTGTTTAAAGATAATGTAGCCACAGCTAATCACAACAAATAATTCAAGTCAACAATAACGTTCAACATTCAACAGCATTCAATATTCAGTGCTAAATATTCAATAAGAGCTGGGTTTTAGACCTTCTGATTCATTCTACCCCTGAGGAAAAAGAAGAGAAGGGTCAGCTTCAGACATCTCTTAAAAGTAGAAAGGGACTCTGCGGATCGTAAGGAGTTAGGTGATTCATTCCATCAGTTGTGATGACCATGATGTGAATTAGTGTCCTCTTTAACCCTCCTGTTATGTTTGTTTCTCTGGAACAGCAATAATGTTCCTGGGTCAACTTGACCCGAGCCATATTCAATTATCCAAAAGTGTCAGAACCCCAAAAAATCCCAATACACATTTTTAAAATCTCATTATCAACTCCATTATTAATTATTTAAATCAAGATTTAGTCCATTGTTGTTCTTTCATTCTCACAGATCACAGTTCAATGTGGGTAACTCACTCACTTTTCATTAAAATTAATGTTAAAACTTTTTTTAATGTACATTTAATAGCCCTAAATATAAATATAATAGTATTACATGACATAGATTTTTATTTATTTTATTTTACATTTTGAATTTTTTTTTTTATGAAGTGGTGTTGATAAATGAACACGACATCACTTCAGTGAAATGCTGACCAGATTTTTATGCTGTATTCAGCAGGTTTGGAAGGCATATATTGCCTAAAATAGACTTAAAAGGGTCAATTTGACCTGCAACATAACAAGAGGGTTTCAATCATCTCTGAAAACTTTTATCTCAGGGCTTTCTCTGAACTGATACTCTATTTTTTTCATTGATTGATTTCAATTCACTATTTATTGTGATTATTTAATCATCTTACTAGCTGTCTCTTTTCTGCCTTGTTTTTTTGTATCTCTTTATCTCGTGTATGTATGCGAGACACCTTGTTACTCTGGTTTTGAAAACTGTAGTATAAAGATATTATTAACAAAAAAGGTGGTTCCCCCTTAGGTAAAATATGCAGCCCCCCTTGGTTAACATCTTCACTGGGACATGAAGGTGCCTGTGTGTCTGGAAAATGTATCGCTCCAAAGTATAGGAAAGTGTGGAACCCCAAACGGGCACAGGCCAAAGTATGGTTTCTTGGCAATAACTCCATTCAGAGCCCTGTTCAGAACATTTTGTCCCCAAATTATCACTGCCTTGTTGAGTCAAGTTAGGGTGTTGTTTTTGCACTCTAAAGAACAATGCTACAGATTTCTTTTAATCTAATTGAATAAGTTAGTGTCAAACATTACAGCTAATGACATTCCTTAATTATTTTAAACTCTTGGCATCAGAATCCCACATGTAAGGATAAGAGTACACAATATTGTGTATTAGTACGCCATCTACTGGACATTTAGGTATCACATTTATGTTTTTTTTTTAAATTAAGAGACTTGCTCCACAAACAAACCACAAGTGACTTTCAAGCAGCATGGTATACATGTCAGGATTACATGGTCACATTAGGTTCATGCCAGTATCTATGTTATATTTTAGCAACACAATTTGTGCATACATTTCATTTGGTCACTGTGGTGTGAGTATTGGAAAACAGGGGGAAAGAAACCAATGCTTTGTGACAGTAAAGCAGTGTACCTACTAGGGTTGCAAAGGGGTGGAACATTTCCAGTAAATTTCCATGGGAAGTTAGGCTGGGGAATTTTGGAAATATTCCAAATTGGAAATTATGGGAATTTATGGGAATTAACTGGGGATTGAGGGTAATTTAATGGACAGGTATCATGTCCAAGCATAAATATTTGTTTTGTTATAAGCAGACGTCCATCCAAAATAATACAATTAAAACAGATTTATTTGTAAGTAGAACTTAATCAAGTGTTAAATATTTTATTGAACAATCAATTCTTTCATTGAAGAACAAAAACATGAATATTGAGTTAAATATGTAAATATGACTCATCTGCCCGACGCAACCCATTCAAAAATTAACAAAAATGCAATCCCAACAAATTCCCATTCAAAATGTTAGATAAAAAGAGCCCCTCTCCCTCCAAAAAAGTCCCATTCAACATGCAAATAAAAAGTGCATGTAGGGGTGTGGTCTCAATAGCCCTGCAGTAAGCAGTGTGCTATGTGCAAGTGATTGAGGAATAGCATAGATATCCAACTGTACTGGCATGAAATCTGGTTGTTTTAGTCAGCATAAAGTTCCCTATTAAGAGCCAACCTTCAATTTAGTAAATTCCTGGTTTATTCCTGTTAACTCCCATAAATTCCCATTAATTCCCATGGAAAGTTTCCAACTTTGAAAATTCCCGGAATTTTGCAACCCCAGTACCTCCTATATTAGCTATTGACCATTTTTATCATCATAAGCAGTGTCTATTGCCTCACTTTTTGTGTTAATTTATTACACCCATATCTGTTGTTTATACAGTTTATACCCTGTCCCATTTCTGTAAAGAAGGGACAAATATCATCATACACTCATTACTTTTACAACTTCAATCCATGAAACTCATGCAGTGCAACTCAAAGAATAGAGGAAGTTGCTGTGGTCCTAACAGCATAAATTCAAAATAAACCTGAAAAGGAGCAAGTTTGGAGACTAATCTCCCTGAGTCTGAGCAGGCAGAGTAATGTAGACTCAAATAAATGTGTACTGTGGGTTGTGTTAAGATCCTTAATGGACATATGCCCCCTCTTCTAATTAAAGTAAGGTATACATTGATCAGTAATCCTATATTATGCTGCAATAAATAATGCTGCAAAATACCACATACCAGTTGAATATAGTGTGCCCTTTTTCTTGAAGTCTGTGCATGCAACAATTACCAGGTAAATGCAAAGCACTTTGCATGGGTCAGTAACCCATTTAACATCCCAGGATCCAAAGAGCAGTCATTGGGAAATAATTGCACAATAACAAAAATGACAGATGCAGCTTTTGCTTATTACAAAATGTGAATTTTGGCTGAAGAGCAGGAGCTCATGTGGAGGCGGGACCAGGAGGACTTTGGGAAGTCATGCCAGGCTCTATTTCAGGTCAAGTCAAATCTTAGTCATACTGATCAGTACATTCAAGAAAAGGTTTTTCTTTTATGTTAAATGCTAAAATAATATAAAAGGTAAACTTGAACATTAAACATCAATACAAATATTAATCCAGGACTAATGACAATGAATTCTTACACTTTATATTAGACTTCAATTGCAGATGAATACAAATATTAGTTTTTTCGTGCTACTGATTCACTAATTTATGTATCTTTCTTCTATTTACTGAGGTATGCTTTGCAGTATGAACATGCTTAGTTATATACAACCCCTGTATTTTTCCATTTTTCCATTGGGATGTATCTCATAATGTCTATGCAATAAAAGGTCAATATGCTTTTGTAGATCATTATGATACCCTTAAAATGTTCTGCATTCTCAAAGTTCCTTGTTCTGCGACCATAAAAAGGTGAATGCACTGGGTTTGGAGTTTCAGCCATGACTGAATAAGCTAACCTATATGTTTGATGGTGTCATAATGAAAACAGTCTCTCACAGACACAACCACACACATCTACATACAGTGATAACATGGCACATCCTCTCCTATGTTTTGGCTAACGCTTTTATCAAGGCCTAATGATATTGGCTGCCATATTTGGGTTCTCAGCTGTATAGTTACTTGGTGTACCTGATTTTGGCTTGGTCAGAGGGAAGACCCATGATACATCCACAGCTCAGGGGACTCAATGTTGCTGTCTTTTGTCACAGATCTGCTAGTAAAGAACAAGAACCCCATCTACTGTTTCCTGAGTTGTCATCAATATCAGAACACAACGCAGAGACATAACAGACCGGTTACACAAGACATGGTATTTATCAGACCACATAGCCTATCTGGACATCAGAAACTTATTTTATAGCCCTGTCAGTCTGAAGCTTCTTCATGACTACTGTGCTAGTACAAACTCAAAAGACAATTTCAAAGCAGGCAGTCATTCAGTCAAGATCATTTGACACATGAATCAAGAGATTCTTTTATATCCTTTGTTTTAAAAAATCCAACAAATTACTGGGTTTGCTTTGTGGTAATGTTAAAGTTTTATAATTTACATGTGCATTTGGTAACTAAATGTAAAAAAACCCAACAAAAGCCACTTGAAACCGCCTACTGTGCCTGAGGGAAAGTAAATGTTTCAATCCTCAAACAACGAAGGTGTGTTTGTTATTTAAAACTTTTTAAACCAGTTTTCACACTAGCTGTCACACATTTTAAGAGAGTTAAAAATGTATGACTGATGATGGATGAAATATGTATTTTGGTCTGTATTGTGTTATTAAAATGTAATCCACTTTTGGCTGTGCAGTGTTGCAAACTGGACACATGGCATGAACTGGTTAAAT
The DNA here is from genome assembly GCF_009762535.1 of Notolabrus celidotus. NCBI lineage: Eukaryota > Metazoa > Chordata > Actinopteri > Labriformes > Labridae > Notolabrus > Notolabrus celidotus. The sequence continues at coordinate 9,890,237 of NC_048280.1, read as the reverse complement.
TTTATCAAAGCACAATCCGATGAGAAATAACCCGTGAAGTGGGGCAATAAACTTTGCCTCAACTTTTCTGAGACAACAGTTCAGTAAGGATGAGACCACCAGACAGTGAGGAGGATCGTTTATCCCTCTCTCTGATTGGGCACACCTCTGAAGGGCTTATATGAACTCAGTCTCTGATTGGCTGATAAGAATCCTTTGAGGACCGAAGCCATTTTGCCATTAATCAAACGAAACGCCAGTCAAATGGTGACGAAACGCCCCCAACATAGACCGATCCGTCGGCTGATGTGGAACCAGTTTGCTGAGGACCAATCAGAATCCTGCATTTTGACAGGCTAGTTTACCGCGTGCACAATGAATTTGACTACAGGATTGTTTTGCGTGTTCACATGCGGGAGCTGTTCAAGACTTCTACGCGTGCAATAACAGTCTTTGTGCATAGTAAATCCACAGAATGTATTACTTTTCTAGATGCATTTGAATTCAAAATTGGAAAATGTTTCAAGTATCCAGCACATATGTTATATCACCTTTATCCGGCTTGGAAGTTAAGTGTTGCAGTGCTTTTGCATCCATTCCATCCATGAGTTTTACACGAGTTGAGTTGAGTTAAGTTTTACACAAGTTTTACATGAGTTTTATTTTATACAGTCTATGGTTTTACATTAAAAAATACATCAGTTCTGGGAACTACTTTCACACAGAGAACATAGATATCCATACCTTTGATTCCAATAATGCTTTTGGCCCAATATCATATTATTTTGACATTCTGGAGGTCTTGTTTGGCTTTCATATGAAAAATAATGTGAAATTCTGACTTTAATAGAAGAGGTACTCACATCCCTTTTGAAGTAAAGTACTAATGCTTTTGGTTTTCTAACATGATATATATGATATATTCACAAACTGTTAATACATTTATGTTGTTCTTTGTTTTTTAAACACTACCATGTAAAGTGGCCTTGAGTGCTCTGAAAGGCACCTTTGAATAAAATGTATTATTATTATTATTATTATTATGGAAGTACTCAGCATTTTAATGATGGTAAAGGTGGAATTAATGGTTCTACAATTTTAGATGTTTATACCATAGCATCATATTTCACAAAGTGATCATAGTTTGGACACAAAGTAAAACATATTCTATATTGACTTAGATCAGGACTACTTCAGTATCACAATTCGCCATGTCCTTCCATCCATCCATCCATCTATCCATGAGCTATACTTGTTTAACTTGTCGCATCAGTGTGAATGAAATGAAATTAATAAAAATTAGCCATTGTAATCGAGACATAGAAAAAGAAGCCTTTTCAATTACATACAGGTTGGAAAATACTCAATTGACAGCCATCTCAGTACTGAGTAGATCAATTCAGGGTTGCTATCGTCTAAATATCTGTACTGTCATTTATTTACACTTTGGTCAAAACAGCAACTAGGAAAATATATTTGCCAACTAATTACAGTAGAATAATAATGAGGTTCAAGCTGCTTTAGATCAATGGTTTCCTTTTGTCAAATACATTGAATAACAACAAGGAGGCCTACCCACTCATAGTATCATCTAACGTGATTAGTGATTTGAATCTTAAATCTTATTAAATTCGGATTAAGACCGTTCAAGTTGTTATCTAATGTAAAGACAGGCTCCTTAACTGTCATATGCTCTCATTTATGTTCTTTGAATACTCTAAAGCAGGCGTTTTTGATTGCATTGAGCCTTTACACTTGTCAAAGTGCTGTTTACCTTTAAAAAACAAATAAAAAAAGTTGTTCACAAAAAAAAAACCAAGGAGGCCTACCCATTTACAGTATCATCTAACATGATTAGTGATTTGAATCTTATTAAATCTTATTGAATTAGGATTAATATCATTCAAGTTGCTATCTAATGTAAAGGGCAAGCACCAACCTTCGGTCTAAAAATATGAGTCCAATGGGGAAGTGCTAAAAACTGCTGTTCATCGAGGATTCTGCTTGAGGCTGGCTCCGGAAGTACCTGAAACCAATCATACACCAATTCAAAAAAGCCGATCTTTAGAGCAGAAATAAACATGTTTACAGCCTGGTACAAAAAACGTGTAGTCTGGATAGCTCATGGATTGATCGGCACACACTGTACGGGTGTGAATTTTTTCTAACGAGGCAATTTTGAAGCTATTAAGATTACGAGTCTTCCAATGAGAGGCACAGCTAGCTTCATTGACAGGCGGGAACACTGTAGCTGTTGGCTAGGAGGCTCAAAGCCCGCCTCTTTACCTCACATCGCTCGACAGCTGTCGCCTTTATTTACAGTCTATGGCCTCCGCCGATTGGCCTCAAAACAGCGCTTCAGAAACAGATGGATAACGTCACGGATACTACGTCCATTTTTCATACAGTCTGTGGTAGAGGTTCTCAATCATTTCAGGCCGCGACCCCCAAAATATTGGTGCCAAAGACTCGTGACCCCCACTGTACCTCAAAGTGACTTAATGTGGCTCCATTAGCCTACCTATGTGAGCATGTGGCTGTGTTTCCTGTGCCGTTATGAATTAATCTACTGCTGCTGATGCTTTTGATAATTAAATGTTGACTAACCCTAAACTTAGGAGTCATGTGGCAAAAAGAAAGGAAGAAAACCCATTAAATGTTCTATTTTCAAGGTTTTCTTAAAAGTTTAGCTACTATTTCTGTCAATATGTTTTACTATAGCGGGTAAAATGTAGTATTTTTAGATCATTCAAAAATGAAAACATTCTAGAAGACATCTCACGACCCCCAGGAGGTCCAGACCCACACTTTGGGAACCCCTGGTCTATGGTAACTGGTTAACTGCTCCTTACTCTAAAGCAGGTGTTATTTCTAATTCTGGGAGCTTTTGTGTAACAGTATAATATGTTGCTTAGCACACTGCGCTTCCTGAACGCAGCTTGTCCTGCTACGTCATGACGCAGGGGTGTGGCCTTTCAGTTTTCCTAGGCAGCCCCACGCTTGTCTTTGACAGTGAGCCTTGCTAGCTGTAGCGCTGTAAGTCCCAAGCTATTCAAACTAAGCAGCTAGCCGGGATCTGATCCGACACAAGCCCTCACCTCTGGGGACAGGTAGCTCAAGCGAGGCGCTCCAGAGCTCACACTACACGTTGTTTAGAAGCCAACAAAGAGACGCAACAAAGATGTCTAAAGACACAGAGGGCAAGAGCGAGACAATTATGGATATGGAGAGCAAGGTGTTGTGGTACCCGGACTCTAAGAGGAACACACAGATGGACAAGTTTAGGATACAGGTCAACGGAGACTACGGGCTTAATCTGGGTGAGTAGAGAGGAGGGAGGGAGATAGAAGAAGAGTCAGACGCAGACAGAGCAGGAGACAGGGTTTGAGTGAATGTAAAACGGAGGTAGAAGCAAAGGAAGCTGGCTGTCTGAGCTGAAAATCAAATGCACTGCTATCTGTTTCAAAATATGTAGCGTTATTACCTCTGTATGACCACTGTCTGAAGCTGCTGAACAATGCCGTGTTTAAGCCAGCTCTGTTGTGCAGCTATGTCGCTTTTTAAATAGATCATTAAAGAGCAGGTGATTCAGCAATAAAACATGACTCTGCAGGTATAAATAATATATTAATAATGATACACGGGGTCGTGCACTGGCTTGTCTCTTTTCAGTTATGATCAAATAAAGGTGCATGTTGTAATTGTTTATTTGATACCTTGTCAACGAAGAAAGCTGAAAAACCTGCTGGGTACAGAGAGAAGGATGGTTACGTAATGATGAAGGGATGGGAGAGGGAGTGTACACAGCTGATACAGGTGTTTGAAATGATTATATGTAATTATATAGGCTATTTTTTAGAAAAGCAGGTACATCTTCATAATTATAATCACTTCCTTTAAATTGTCTGATCCCTTTTGTCTCTCATTTCCCTCTTCAAGTAAATGCATCATTTTCTATTTTGCATGTCGATCACTGGAGATTGATCATCATTTAAAAGCCTCTCTAGGGCTGCAGCTTATGTTTATTTTAGTTACTTTGATTTATCAAGGTGAAATATGAAATGTCAAAGCATGTGAAAATGCTCCTTACAATTTTGCAGAACTTCTGAAGATGATTGAAAGACCCTTCAAATACTATTATACAAGACAAATAATAGCTTCATAGTGTTTCATTTGAGACACATGTTTAACTGAAAAACTGTGTTTTATAACTGTATATTCTAAATCTAAATAGTTGGCAATACCTATATATTTTTTTGATCAAAACATTGTAAAATAAGTCATTGCAGTGTTAAACATTTCCCTTGAAAGGCTTTGCAAGATTAGGAATAAAGGGTATTCAACAGAGCTATTCCTCAGAAAAACATGTTGATTTTTACTGTTATTTTATTTTTATTTTTTGGTGCTGTCATAAATGGTGTCTGAGCTAAAGCTGCAGTGTCTGTTGTTTATTTATTTATTTAATTTTGGGAATTTTTGAGAAATACATATTCAGGTAAAACAAAACAACCTACAAAGAGAATTTCAGATTTTTCTGATTTACTTTAATTCAAAGACACAGGCAAGCTGATAACTGGTTGTGATTAAGTGTAATTAAGTTAGAAACAGCCATAAAATAACCAAAATGATCCAGCACCACCTTGTTGGACAATTCATGGAGATTTGACAATGTTTACCAGGTCACCTTAGCCAGAGCTCACTCTTCATGAGTCCTCCTGAATGAAGCAATAAACTTAAAATGTACTTTTTAATCAAACTTTGTAGATGAGAAACTGTCCTCAATGGATATATGTAAGAAAAAGACAGTTTTATTTTGTGTATTTAATGGTTATTCGTGAAACATATAAGAGTACAGAAGCTGATTTCCACCAATGATATTCCTTGATATCAGTACTTTTAAACTTCCCATCGTGATAATTGTGCTAATGTGTGATCTTTTCTTGTACTTAGCTAATTACAGTAGCTGCACATTCAAGGTTTCCACTCCACATAACACTTATAAGTAATTCTGTTGTTGTAAAACTGTACTAACTTACTATATACTCTCTGTCCTAAAGTCAACTACAATGACCTGTACCAGTGGTCGGTGGATAGTTACTCTGAGTTCTGGGCGGAGGTGTGGCGTTTCTGTGGAGTCCTCAGCTCCAAACCGTATGAAGAGGTGAGTGCAAACTCAGGTGGCACAATGTTATCAAATCAATAAATCTATAATCAATCAATCTTTATTTCTAAAACGCCAAATCCCAACCAATGTTATCTCAAGACGCTCTATAAATAGAGCAGGTCTAGTCCGTCCTCTATGTTGAATTATTACCAAAGACTAAACATCAAGAGAGTCTGGCACGGCTGCAGCAGCAGACTGTCTACAAGTGTAAAAAGAAAGTTAATGATTAAAAAATATTCAAGTCTAAAAGGTAGCATGAGGTGTCTCATAAAACAGATACTACGGCAGACATTTAAGCTCTCTGGAGTTTCCTTGTTTCAGTGGTTGTAAATTTCAACTTCTTTTAAGGTCAGAACTCAAACCAACTCCTTCATTAGTGTTGCAGTGTACCTGAGCTTGATCTAGTGATAAGGGGAGGCGATCTACAGCTGGTCTGTCTGTTCACACTAAAGAGCATGTCACTTACAGTTTGTTGATCCTGTTTGTTCTTGTTGACAGCAGAAAATTACTGGGGTTTCAGATTTTAGATAAAGTCTCCTATACTATTTTGGCCCAGTGGTGTGAGTTGTGTCTTTCTCTGTCATCATTTCCAGTGAAAAGGCAGTAACAGGATGTGATTCATACGAACTAAAGATGCATTATTAATTCATGAAACTCGTTAAGTCTCTTGATGCTCCCTTTAAAATTGCCTGCAAAAACTGTGAAGCCAAATTTGACACATTTAGCAGATTTTGTTCCCCATATTGTCTGAAATACAAAGCCTTAATGGTTAAGACCAAGCCTGTCAATCAAGCTCATTTATTGAGATTAAAGTGCTCCTTTGAAAAGCTAGTTTGTAAAATGAGGTGTTATTAAATCGTCTTTATGTGTGTATTCATTGATAGAGTGGTTTACAATGCTCTTTACTTTCCGTAAGTCCAGGATGTAGCCTTTTAAGTTGATGGTTGCTGTCATAAATGGTGTCTGAGCTGAAGCTGCTGTGCACTGTTGTCAACACACCCTTATCGTACACATGAATGACACTTTCCACGTCACATCGGCCACGTGTTCTTTTCTCTTTAAACACACATTTAAGGTCAACCCTCGATCCTGTGGTAAGATCACAGCAGACACCAAATGGAAGATGTTGTCAATCAAACATGTTCTTGCAGTGATAGAAACTTCACCGGGCTGTCAAACCCCAGTGTAACCACAGATATTTATGACTACTTTTACTTTAATGAAAGGCGGTTGCAGCAGTAAAGAGATCCGTGTTCAGCAGTATGTTTTCAGTTTTTATTTTTTTGGTCACATTTATTTCAGAGCCCAACTCAGAAACTTAGTATGAGACTTCAATCTGTGACAGTAAGAGCACCAAAGCTTTGCCAGTCACTCACAGTACTGTGTTTCTCCTCTCTCTCTCTCTCTCTCTCTCTCTCTCTCTGTGTGTGTGTGTTTAATGGGTGTTACACCAGGTTGTGGATGTTTCCAAGCGGATCTCAGATGTTCCAGAGTGGTTTAAAGGGGCTCGGCTCAACTACGCTGAGAACCTGCTCAAACATGCAGATCAGGACAAAGTAGCTCTCTATGCTGCAAGTAAGTATATGAGGTGTATGAGGGTTTTTGATACAGAGTAACTCACCTGCTACAGCTTTGCACTTTCTCATATGACTTGTTGGGTCTTAGCACCGTACAGCACAGCACTGCACTGTGTTATTGTTTTATTTGCCCCTTATAAACACTCTTCTACTCACTTCAGTTTCAGTTTCAGGTGTCTTTGATATCTTTTGTGTGCCTCAAGCAATGTTTGTTTCTCCACCCAGTTCACTTGATTGTGGTAGAGTAGGATAAAACAAAGTTTATGGTATCATATGGCATTGTATGGTATGGTGCTGTATGGTATGGTATGGAATGGGGTGGAATGGTATCATATGGTATCGTGTTGTATCGTATTGCATCGTATCGTATTGTCATGTATTGAATCGTATCGTATTGTATTGTAATATATCGTATTGTATTGTGTCGTATTTTATCTTATCTTATCGTATTGTATCATATTGTATTATATCGTATCGCATCGTATCGTATTGTATCGTATTGTATTATATCGTATCGTATCGCATCGTATCGTATTGTATCGTATTTTATCGTATTGTATCGTATCTAATTTTATCTTATCGTTTCGTATCGTATTGTATCCTAGTGTATCGTATTGTATTGTATCGTATTATATCGTTTCGTATCTTATCGTATTGTATTGTATCATTTCGTATCGTGTCGTATCGTATCATATCCTATTGTATTGTATTATATCATTTTGTATCTTATCGTATCGTATCTTATCGTATCTTATCGTATCATAGTTACATTTTTCACTCCGAGTTCAGCATATTTTATTTTCTTGTCCTGTCTAATCTCCACATTTCTTTCTGCAAAAATCATGAATAAACCTGTGTACATATTCATGTATGAATCCAAGCGTGAAACAAGAGAATCAAGGGAGTGCAGAATGGATGCAGCAGTGAGTGCAGGGCTGCACACGTCAGCATGTTATTAGATTAACCGCTCCTGCCCGCTCTATCTCCCAGACCTGTCCCATGCTAATGGATAGACCCTTCTTTATCACCCTATCTGTGTGTATAAGAGGCACAGTGGGCTTTTGCACGCCCATGTACACACACACACACACACACACACACAACCTTAATATGATTATGACAAGGCCCATTGGTCACAGTGCTGTGCAGCCTCTGTAAATGTCAGTAAACTATTACTTAAAGAGACAACAAGACTGTTCCTGTCTGTCCTCCGTTCCGCCACACCATCCATCTCTATTTATGTCTTCATGTCTGGTTTGCTTTTGAATGAGTTCAGGATTTTGATGGAATCTTTGGTCATCTCTGTTTATGTGTTTGTGTCTCACTTGCTCATATTTTGTATTTGACACCCAGCGGAGGCGAATGAGGAGATCGTGAAGGTGACATTTGGGGAGCTGAGGCGTGATGTGGCGTTGTTTGCTGCAGCCATGAGGAAGATGGGTGTGAAGACCGGAGACAGGGTTGTAGGTGAGTCTCAGATTAATGTCCCTTTAGGGAGGGGGGCGCAAGATGTCATCAGCATCACCAAATCAGCAAATATACCAACTCTGTACTCTCCTCTTGTTGTATTTTCATCATTTGTCTTCCAGTCTCTCTTCACCATCTCCTCCCCTCTCACTTCTTTCTTCTTCTCTATTTTAAGCCTGTTGCAGTGTGAGTTGGACACAAGCTCTTTTAGCTGTGTTTGCTGCACTGGCCGTCTTGGCAAAGGTTACAGCTCTCTCTGAATGTCACCATTTATTTCTTCAGAGTTCATATTTGTACAGGGAGGACTCAGAACATTGATCCAGAGTTTCTCATTCATACCCCAAACTGAGCACTACTCACTTCCACTAAGCAGGGCATTTGCAGCAACTGGCATTTAAATACATGTTATTTTCTTTGGCCAGCCCACTTTGTTATCAAATAATCAATGTGCGAAATGCTTTGTAGAGCTTATCACAGTTATGTAGCCTGTTGCTGCATTGCTGCCTGTGAAGATGCTTATTGAGCAATCAGAGCTATAGGTTATGGAGGTTAATCACTCAAATGTTGGTAAACAAAAGTATATCAGACCATTGGGTGGCTTTAACAGGTTTTCTGATCACAACACACCCCTTTATACTTCTACTAGTTTAACTCAACTTTAGCACCTTTCAGTATACAATCATGCAGCTCAAAGTGCTTCACAAAAACAAAGAGAAACAGAAAGCAACAGAAATGGGTAAAATAATGTCAGACAAAATCATGAGAAAAAAATACTTCAAAATAATAATAAAAGATAAATTAAAAGAAATACAATAGAATTAAAATAAGTAATGGTAGAAAGCAAAATTAGAAATCAGCTGAAGTTAAACAAGATCAGATAAATACAAAAAATAAATAAGATAAATAAATGTTAAAACAATGATTATAATAATAAGTTTAAACTGGAGTTTAGAGTCCAGCCTGTGTGCATGTTGATAAAATCTGCGAATTCTTGCCTCCTAATTGCTTCCTGAGTCAGATTTGTGATGAAATTGTTGCCAAATCCATGCATCGTTTATCTTTATTTCGGGTCGCATATCCCAGCTGTCATTGGGTGAGATGCAGGGCCCAAGCTGGACAGATCGCCAGTCCATCACAGGACAAACATATAGAGATAAACAACCACTCACTCACTCACTCACTCACTCACTCACTCACTCACTCACTCACTCACTCACTCACACACCTACGGACAAGTTGAAGTCAGCAATTAACCTTTCGAGCATGTCTTTGGAGTACAAAGAAGGCTCTTGCCTGGTCGGGGATTTGGCCTCTTGCTGTGACACGACAGCGCTAACCACTGCTCCACCGTGCCACCACAGATGACCAAGTTTGATCAAATGTCAAGCTACCTGCTCACAAATTTATATTACATACACTACCAGTCAAAAGTTTGGAAACACCTTCTCATACAATGTTTTGTATTCATTTTAATTATTTGAAACACTGTAGATTAATACTGAAGGCATGAAAACTATGAAAGAACATATATGGAATTATTTAATTCGCAAAAAGTGTTAAAGAAAGCAGAATATGTTTTATATTTTAGATTCTGTAAAGTAGCCCCCTTTTTCCTTCATGACAGCTTTGCACACTCTTGGTATTCTCTCAGTCTGCTTCATGAAGTGGTCTCCTGGAATGGTTTCTAATTAACATGAGCCTTGTCAAGAGTTCATTTGTAGAATGACTTGCCTTCTTAATGTGTTTGAGATCATCAGTTGTGTTGTTCAGAGGTAGGGTTAGTACACAATGGATAGCCCTATTTGACTACTGTTGTAATCCATATTATGGCAAAACCAGATTATTTCATAGTTTTAATGTCTTCAGTATTAAACTACAATGTTGAAAAAAATTAAAATAAATAAAAACCATTGGATGAGAAGGTGTGTCCAAACTTTTGACTGGTAGTGTTTGTTTTCCTTGTACCGAAGTCAATTCTTCCATCGACATTCATTGTTTCCAAGAAACAGTCGAGGGATGAATTAATAACACACTCACACAACTACTCAACAGTTCCATTGATCGTGATAAACTTGGTTGTTGGTACTAATTCAAAGCCTGTATAATGTGGTTAACGACGGTGGCCCTGAAGTGCAAATCACAACGGCAAGTCAGAAAACACAATGGCAAATCAGAAAACACAACGACATTGTTTGGTTAACTACGGTGGCCCTGAAGTGCAAATCACAACTGCATATCAGAAAACACTACAGCAAATCAGAAAACAGAACGGCAAATCAAAAAACACAATGGCAATCAAAAAACACAACGGCAAATCAGAAAACAGAACGGCAAATCAAAAAACACAATGGCAAATCAAAAAACACAACGGCAAATCAGAAAACACAATGGCAAATCAAAAAACACAACGGCAAATCAGAAAACACAACGGCAAATCAGAAAACACAACTGCAAATCAAAAAACACAACGGCAAATCAATAAACACAACGTCAAATCAGAAAACACAATGGCATTAACCAAACGGGAAGGAAAAGGTACCCTCAGGGGACATGACTCATCGCTGATTGGACTGAGTGTACCTACTTCTTCTGGTGCCATTGTGTTTTCTGATTTGCCGTTGTGTTTTCTGATATGCAGTTGTGATTTGCACTTCAGGGCCACCGTAGTTAACCAAACAATGACATACATAAATGTCAAACTGAGACTGATCCGTCACTGATTCATTTCCTGCTTTCCACCACTTTTCGAGCTTTGACACAATACTCTGTATTGAGCTGTTTTATGCAGTGTCAGTATCAGGGGCTTCAGTTTCAGAGACGTAGTCAAACAGAAGCATCACAGATGTCTCAGCCTTCAAGCTCTCAGGCAGCGTATCTTTTGTGAAGTTGGATTGATCGTGTCCTGAAAAAGCTCTTTGTTGTTATTTTCCAAATTACTGTCAAATACTGAGAGGAAATGTGACAACAAAAAGAGACATTCAAGGAACAAAATGTTTAAACCTGCTAACAGCTACTGTAAATGTGTGTTATTTCTTTCATAAGTGTGGTTAACAACAGAAGAGGGAACACGGGTCATAAATTTGGCGGTTGGAGCCAGCCCTAGGACTTGATTTCACATAATCAGTCAAGGTTAATTTAATAGAAATCAATTAGCCTAACTTCATTGTACCTTGAATGTTCAAAAATGTTCCTGTTTTATTTGGAAGCAGCACCGTGCCAGGCATATATGGCTGCTCTCCATGAAGGTGTATTAAGCGTTCCTGGCTGTGGGTGAAAGTCTGTGTGTGTGTTCTCAGAGGGAAGATGGATACTGCAGTTAGGGAAATCCATTAGCTTAATGACTTGAGCTCTGTGGGAATCTCATTAGAATGACAGGAGGGATGGAGGGAGGGATATAAAGGAAGAGGGAGCATGGAAACCCTCAGAGAGTAAGAAAGAGAGAGAGTCAGCAACTTCCTGATTTTTTTTTTCACTATCTCTTTTCTACTTTCCTCACATGTTCAAACAGGAATCTTTGTGTCTAAAAGTGTTTGCTCACTTCAATGTGTGCATGTGAGTAAGAGACACTGGTGTCTATCGGTCGCCCTGGCTGTAACTTCAATTTCTTGTCAGGGTCTGTAATCCAGGAGATATATGAGCACTTAGCTGATGAAACCAGCTAAGCTTTATTACAGGACATGAGCCAACCCTGCACACACACACTCACACACACACATCCACACAAACTGTATGTATTCTAAATTTAGATTCTTATCTTTCCTTCTTGACCTTCTGACATCCTTGGCATCACCCCTCGGCCTCTTATCAAGCTTGTATCTGTTAGGTGTTCCATCCACTGTAATACGTGATCACTTGCTGGGCAATGCATAACCTTTAGATTATACCTGAAAACTGAAAACACACACTGCTCACCTTGTCTTTTACTGTTGAATCATATGAATGAAAAACATTTGTAGCTGTATTAGAATATAACATTCTCTGTAGAAAACAAATGAAAGTTGCCCAAGTATGGAAATCGAACAACTTGAATTTCAGAGAAGAAAATGATAATAATAATCATTATTTATGTAGCACTTTCATAACAGGGATACAATGCTTTAAACATAAGGAAGAAACCAAAAGACAAATAAAAGGAAATAAAATAATGTTGGATGAATAAAAACAACAAAAGCTACAAGATTAAAACAATCAAAAAAATCAGAAATATAATACATAGAAATATAAAAATGTAAAAACTGAAGCCGTGCTCTTTGGCCCGCAGGGTGCCACAAAACTAATTTGCGATAACCTAGGCGATCTGTCAAACTTCATCAAACCATCTGTTAAAAACCTTGGATTTATTTCTGATTCAGCCCTCACCTTTGACTCACAGGTAAAATCAGTGGTAAAAAAAACAGTTTCTATCAACTCCGAAAAATCTCAAAGTTAAAACCAGTTATTTCTCGAATCGACCTTGAAATAGTAATCCATGCTTTCATTCTGTCCGCCTTGACTATTGTAATTCTTTATATTCTGGAATCAGTCAGTCGGCCTTGTCCCACCTGCAGCTGGTCCAAAATGTTGCAGTCAGGCTTCTGACTGGTTCCAGGAAGAGGGATCTCATCAGCCCCGTCTTGGCTTCCCTCCACTGGCTTCCAATTCGCTTCAGAATTGATTTTAAGATTTTGCTTTTTGTTTTAAAAGCTCTGAATGGTCTGGCCCCTCCCTATATAAAGGACCTCTTGAGCCCTTACAAAACCTCCAGGCCTCTGAGGTCTTCTGACATGGGTCTCCTGGCAGTTCCCTGGTCAAAATATAAGCTGAAGGGCGACCGCGCTTTTAGTGTCAAGGCCCTGCGTCTTTGGAACAGCCACCCCTCCTTAATCAGGGCCGCCCCCTCTGTCCTCAAAACACACTTTTATATTTTAGCATTTGAGTCCTCTAGCCCTGAATAGGTTCTCATTTCCAATGCTGTGCTTTCCTTGTCGTTCGTTTGTCTCCTTTTAAATGATTGCTTGTTTGGTCTCGCATTGTGCTTTTTATGTATAATTGTACAGCACTTTGGTCAGCTTCTACTGTGTTTTTAAATGTGCTTTATAAATAAATTTGACTGCAGTTGACTAAAATTAAATTATCTAATCCTGCCAGTGATACTGTCTGAAAAAGGATAAAAACCATTTGATTGAAACGCGCTCAGGTGACATCACTTGTAAAAGCACATTGATAAAAATGTTTATAAAAGAGATTTAAAAGAGGATAAAGAAGTTGCCAATCAGATCTCCTCGGATAGGTTTTCCCAGAGGGTGGGAGCTCAGACAGAAAAGGCCCGGTCACCTTTGGTCCTGAAAGGAGCCTAAGACAGCTGTCGACATATTTTAAGGGGACACACTCTTGTTGTCTGTGAGTGTTGTTGCACCATCACACACTTCATGGAGACACCTGGCTTGTTAAGAACAGCTGTGCTAACAGGACAAAAGTATAGTAGTAAGAATATAAAGCGTAAGAGAAACTTTGAAGTGATTTTTTCCTCCATGGTGGCACCAAAAGTTGATTTCAGCACTTTCAGGGAGCTTTGGTAATGAAAGGATTAATATGAAATGACAGCAAAATTCAGTTTAAAATGGAAACAGATTTAAGTATCTGTGACCTCAGTATATTGGCTACAGAAGGACATGATGTACTTAACATGCCATGTACAAGACAACACATCAGACCAGACTCCACCCAATGACTACCTGGTGACTAAGACATGTGTACCAGTGACCCTCCTGTCTAATTTCACCTGAAAGTCATAAAGATAAATTAATTCAATGTCATTCGGGTAGCCATGCTAACTCCACATTGCACCTGTAGAGTTTAAACTCTGGGTAAGACCCTTGTTAAATCTCCTTTACTCCCCATTAGGTTCCTTGCTTTATCCTTGCAGCATCCCTAAATCAACACCCTCAAAAAATATTAGCAAGTAAACACATGAAAGAATAAAAATAATGCATTATCTACTAAAAAAAAGTGAAACAAATGTCTAATAAGGAAGAAAATGGTTAATTTATCTATGCAATACTTTGATTTTAGTTATACTAAATGTAAACACAAGCTTGTTGCTTCACATCTTTACATAAAACACCTTTAAAAACCCATCATCAAGAACTTTGTTTTGCTTTTTTTTGTCAGATTAAAATGTTGGGTGTTGATATAAATCTGCTTAAGTTTTAAATTGTGATGTTGAACACGTGTTGAAGTGATCCCATTATGAGACTACAGGCTGCTCTGAACAGCTTGTTCAAAAAGTTTCACGAAAACAAAACAAAACCCACACAAAATGTGTTCCAGTCATGACATCACCAATTCAGTTTTTTATTACCCTCTCCAAACTTTGTGGCCCAAATTTGGGGTCAGAAATATATGGCAGTGTCTCAAATTTGTCATTTTAAATAAATAAATAAACACCTGTTAAATCAATGATGATGACTTTGTTGCATGGAAACAGTGGAGGAGAGTGCTGGGTTTAAAGTGCCTAAGATGTAAGTTTTGTAGTGTGGGTTTTTTTTTAGCTCAGAGCTATCGGAAGGACAGTATGACACCTGAAAACAAGCACAATAACCCCTCTTTAAGATTAAAAGCATTGTGAGACAGGGGTTAAGAACTTTCATTAATGGCATCATAACATTTTTCAGGAAGGATTAACACAGCTCAAAAAAATATTAGCTGATGTTGAACAAGTTGTTCTGTTTTCTCTAACCATTATGAAATAAGATGCGAACCCTCCAGGCGAAAATTTGAAATTGAATGGGAGGAATCTTGTACAGCAGTACTTTTTGGGTCATTAAAAATAGCTGTTTCATCAACAATGTTCTCATTTTACAAAATCAGGATATGAAGAAATACTGAAAAAAAATGCAATAAAAAGTTGAATGACAAAAAAGGAAAATTAGGTCATGGTTAGTGTTTTTAGTATCATATGAAGAAGTGATGTAAACAACATCTGATTTTTTTTTTTAATTTACAGGTTAAATGTTTTGTCAAAGGTGTTCGTATAAACAAATAGGATCAGCTGTGTGTTGCTCTGACATTACAACAGCATAGCATAACAGTGATTCATAGCAGTAACCTCAAAGGCAGTCAAGCAGGGCGTTGCAGTAAGATCATGATCCATGACGCTATTTTTCCTGGTCCAGTGTAAGAAGATAACAATTTATGAGAGTGCCCGTAGGGCTGGTGCGACAGAGTGGTGATGTCGTCCTGCCACGTTTAACGTCCTGGTTACAGCAGGAGGAGTCAGCATGGCAACCAATGAGCCTCATTAGGCATGACTCACAGGAAGTGACAGGTTGGATGCTAACGCCTTTGACCAGTCAGACTGCTAAAGTGTAACTAGCTCTGTTTCCAGTTGTTTTATGTTAGAGGAGATACTTTATCTTATCAAGTAAACAGGTAGCATGAGAGCTCCTGTATTACCTTTTACGTTGTGTTAACTGACTGATATAAAAGATTGAGTTAATAGTTAAATATTCCTGTAAAAGTAACAATAGTATATGAAATGAATGTGGGAATGAATGTTTACAAAGAATAAGTATGATAAGAATCTCTAGATTTTGCCCTTCTATGCAGTAATCTTCACTGTCCCTGGTGTAGTCTCTCTCTCTCTCTCTCTCTCTCTCTCTCCTCTCTCTCTCTCCTCTCTCTCTCTCTCTCTCTCTCTCTCTCTCTCTCTCTCTCTCTCTCTCCTCTCTCTCTCTCTCTCTCTCTCTCTCTCTCTCTCTCTCTCTCTCTCTGGATTGTGTCGTGTCCTTGAGCCCCATTTCCTATATTGATTTAGGAATATATCACAGCCAGACAGCTGTTATGATCTCAGTTCAGCTTGTTAGGAATGAAGTGGACTCTCTGCCCTGTTTGATATTCATCCCTTCTCTCCATCCCCCTCTTTTTTTTCACTTCTTGCAATTCTCTCTCCTCATGTGTTGTCCTGGTGATTTTTGCTCAGTACTGTCCTGTTGTGTTTCCCTTCTTTCTCTCCTTTCTTCTGCCCTCTCTCACGGAGATTAACAACTGTGTTTTTAACGCACTCATGTTTTTAACAGCCACACAAAAATCAATGGCTAAAAATACCAAAACAAATGATTTTTTTAATTATCTATTAACACACTTAATGTTTGTACATCTGGATTTTTTGTCAACCATAACTTGTCTTTTCTTTTACCCATCTCTTCCACTATAGGCTACCTTCCTAATGGTATCCATGCATTGGAGGCCATGTTAGCAGCAGCCAGCATCGGAGCAATCTGGAGCTCCACGTCTGTCGACTTTGGAGTCAATGTGAGGGCTGATTGTGGCTTTTATTTCCTTAGTTATGGTTGCTAATTAAATAGCTGCTGATATATCATCAACACTTTATTTGTCAATATATTTGGTCATTCAAACAAGATTTTAGAATAGAAACACATTCCCTACAAAAAGGGGTTCCATTCTTAAACAGAAGTTTCTTTTCCAAGTGCAAAAAAACTTTAATACAACTATTCAATCTGATGTTGAAGAAGAAGGGAGCTTTCCTTTTAGGGCTGTAGCACATCAATAAAACAGTTGACTTAAACATAAGAGTAGCATTTCCAAGCAGGGTTCAGGTCTGTCCCCTTCTTACAGCATTGAATTATAATAGGGGATTGAAACAGACTCATATGCAAACAAACATTTATGTAAAAGTAAAGAGGGATTCAGGTGTTTATCATGTGAAAGAGCCAGAGTGTTATTAACTTAATCTTACAGTTACTCTAATCTCAATGGCCTTTTTATTATCTTGGCCTCTGCCTCTATTTCTGATGATCTGCTGCCCCTTGTGGCACATCACAGTAGTACAGCAGCAGTCTCCTCCCTGTAATCACACTTTTGATCTCTGCCATGGGTCCTTTCGCTCTCTGCTCACTCTCATGTACAAAAGTTTCACTATGTTAGCCACACAAAGATAGATTATGTGCAGCAGGATATTAAATATTTCCTGTAAGAAGTTCACTCTTACTTCATTCTAGTGTGTGTCTCCGTCAAAACAAGACCATTTAAATACTGTGTTTGTGTGTCTCCTGAGTCACAGTTCCACTAGATTTTATCACTCTCATTTCCTGTTATTCTTTTGCAGACTTCATGCTTGTCTGCTGCTCTGATAACTTTCTCTTACATTTTATTTTCATAGCTTTTAACCCTCTGTCTCTCTTTTAATCGTTTCAGGGTGTCCTTGACAGGTTCTCTCAAATCCAACCCAAGCTGATCTTCTCTGTTGCTGCTGTGGTTTACAACGGCAAAACACACGACCACATGGAGAAGCTGACCAGTGTTGTCAAAGGTTTGCAGCCACATAACTGATCTGACTAATTATTTTACATTAGATCATATAAACAAATGCAAAATGCATCCATAAAAGTGTCAATTTGAGATAAAGTTTATTTAAATAGCACATTTTAAAACAGCCAAAGTGTGGTACAAGCTTAAAACACAAAGAGAATAAATGGTCTGGAATCAGGAATCAAACCCCCAAGAGTGAGAGACAACCAATTTACCACTGAGCCACAGCCATCACTCACAAATAAAACATGTGGCTTCTTCAAATAATTGTTGTTAAAACCTGCTCAAGTTAACCATGGTAGAATTTAGAGTTATTACACAACAGATGCTGCATTTCAAAAACAAGGACTGTCCAGAGACTTGCTAAGCACATTTGAGCCCTTAACTAAAGAATGTGTTCAGGAGGCTCTTTAAAGGGACAGAACATATTACATGTTCATAGGAAAAATAACACCAGTATCCCTCTGGGAACCATCTTTGCTTTTCACAAGATTGTAGTGTGAAGAAAACACAAAGCCTCAGTGTCTCTCTTCTCTCCCTGCAGGCCTGCCTGACCTGAAGAAAGTCGTGGTGATTCCCTACGCTCGCTCCAAACAGGAGACCGACCTCTCCAAGATCCCAAACAGGCGAGTGTGTCTGTGAATGTGTCTGCACTAACCTGTTATAACAGAGAGAATTAAACAGACCAAAAGCAGGTCACTTTTGTTCCTCTTTCACTCATTTCCCTTGTTTGTTTGTTTTGTCTCTGCAGTGTATTTATAGACGATTTCTTGGCATCTGGGCGCGGGGAAGGGGACCAGTTTCCCCAGTTGGAGTTTGAGCAACTTCCATTCAGTCATCCTCTGTTCATTATGTACTCCTCTGGCACCACAGGAGCTCCTAAATGCATGGTCCACTCTGCAGGGGTAAGAAACAAGCTAGTCTCCATTAGCCAAAAATTATAATTGCAGGTCACTTACCCTATTTTTGTCTTGTTTGGTGAGCCACCACAAACACACACTAACTACAACATTTCATGAATATTCTCACTGACTGATCCAATGACTCTCCTGTTATGTTGTTATTCACCTGTGTGGTGAATCTATGTGAAAGAAGGGAATAAATGAAAACTT
The DNA here is from genome assembly GCF_009762535.1 of Notolabrus celidotus. NCBI lineage: Eukaryota > Metazoa > Chordata > Actinopteri > Labriformes > Labridae > Notolabrus > Notolabrus celidotus. The sequence continues at coordinate 9,871,629 of NC_048280.1, read as the reverse complement.
ACTTCCTATTTTCATTCAGAGTTTTGTTACTGATCCAGAAGGGTGGATGGGCTGCAGCTGTCACATATGCACACTCACATTAGCGAACAATGGTCACATCTGTTTGCCAGGCTCTCCTGGGATGGCAAACATGCACAGTTTTACATTCAGTGCAAACTATTTATATAAATACACATGTGGACAGTTTGAGAAGAAGGTGAAGCCAGATTTATGAAAAAAAAAATAAATATATATATATATATATAATAGTAAAAAAAAAGAAGATGAATGAAACACTAGTAACTGTCAAAATTGAGCACAATTTATCTAATATGGCTACACACATTATCAGATAATCTACAGCTAAACAATGTCAAATTTGTTTCCCAGTGTGTCTAACACTTTCTAGATCTGTGAATCAAAATACTGACAAACCATGCTGTACTACGAGATGTCATCTGTAATATATGCTTGTTTGCATTTGAGTAATAGAGCATTACAGCATAATGGCAGAAGCTGAGCTACAGCTCGGGCTAGTGGTGGGGGGTGACGTTACAACTTGTCAACAAAATATGAGTGTTATTTCGGGTCTATAGTGATAAAAAAAATCACTTCACAGGTGAGTCATTTTAGTGCCGACAAGTGAGGGTGACAACGTTTAATCGCTCAGTCAACTAAACGTGTACATCCCTAACAATAATATCTAAAGCTTCTTTTTTTTGGCTTAGAAAGTTTTGATCATATCACACAATGTTACACAAGAAAAAAATGACCAGATTTTTTTGGAATGAATGGATGTTTGGATGGTGGTTTTTTTCAGCACTAAACTAATTTCTCATTTATTCTGAATGATTAAATCATAAAGAGAACTGAATTTTTTTGTGGATTTTTGATCTTGGAAAGAGACCTTTCATTTTCTTTTACTTTCTTTCTTTTCTTTTACTTTCTTTCTTTTCTTTTACTTTCTTTCTTTCTTTCTTTCTTTCTTTCTTTCTTTCTTTCTTTCTTTCTTTCTTTCTTTCTTTCTTTCCTTCTTTCCTTCCTTCCTTCCTTCCTTCCTTCCTTCCTTCCTTCCTTCCTTCCTTCCTTCCTTCCTTCCTTCCTTCCTTCCTTCCTTCCTTCCTTCCTTCCTTCCTTCCTTCCTTCCTTCCTTCCTTCCTTCCTTCCTTCCTTCCTTCCTTCCTTCCTTCCTTCCTTCCTTCCTTCCTTCCTTCCTTCCTTCCTTCCTTCCTTCCCTCCCTCCCTTAGTCTTTCCTCAGTGATTGTCAGACAACACTTATTTATCAGCCTAGCTGTTAATGTGCCAGATTTAGCAAGAAAGCTGAATTTGAAATGCAGTCCTGTATAGGTTCTTAAACCATCAAAGTGAGGCCTCAACGACAGCAGACATATAGAAGACCTGTAAGAAGCCTAAAAGTGTCCCATTCTCTCACATAAATCCAAGATTTTTTAAAAACCACTGTAGAAAATACCACAAACCCGACTGTTGATGAAGTGGTTTTGAAGATTTCAACTGTGACAAACGATCTTGAATTCTAAATGCTGATGGAAGAGATGTAATGTGTACTATAATTACTACAGTTATCAAGGAGATCTAGCTGAGGTACAATGGTATGAAAGCCATTGACAATATCTTTATACCTTTATAGATATTTTCTTGTCCCTATTTTTAGTTAACACAGTATGTGTATGTCAGTCTCTGGGGTTTAAGTTGCATTTCTCACCACAGGGTGGCAGCAAACCTCCATCAGAAGATCTAAGATTTTCCCTCTCAGGGGAGTGAATGAATGACAATTTTATCCTGCTGCATACCACATCTGTGTGAGGTGTGATGTGATGCTCAGATGAATGTGTGATTTCAAAAGCATGACTGTTCCGTGAAGGCTGAACCACTCAAACATTCAGAATGGAATAACACACTCAAACAAATGCTTTCACACTTTTTTCACAAACTATTCACTCTACACGTGAACTCTCTTCTGTCATTTTTGCTCTGTTTCTTGCTCTGCTTTTACCCTCCCGTCTGTTTTTATGTTAGCTTCTCGATCCATATCTACATTTTCTCTCCTAGTTTGGGACTCTCCCTGGAAGTTTTCCTCCGCTTTATTTCTTCTCTCCTCTAGCTTCCTCTGTTTCCTCTCCCTTTTGTTTTCCCCTCTATCTCCTTCTTTTGTGCTCCCTCTCTCTCCCCATGCTGCCGATAATTGGACAGTAATGCGTTGGTGAAAACATTTTGTATCGCGACGCTGGCAGTCCTCTCTGGCTCTCCCAATTAGCCCTGACACTGTTGTGCTTTCTGCTTTGTTACGGCTCTGTTAACATGCTGTCAGTGGCAAGATGGCACGCACCAAAGGACGAGTATGGCAGCTGAGTTCTGCCAAAGATTATATGCACACGTACACACATTCACACGCGCACACACACAAACGGAGCACCTGTTTATGCAAACAGGAACTTGGGCTAAAACACAGAGTCGCACACACTACTGCTTCAACTTAGCGGCAGCAATAATAACCTGTCAAACTGTGATGGGTCTGTGACGGTGGAATAAATCACGCTTTACACAAATTGCTCTTTTTTGTCAAAATAAGTGCTAAGGTGGGCTGTTTGGAACATTTTCTGCACAACTTAGAACGGAAGTTCTAAATATATAAAAACATGTTGGTATAATTTGAAGACTGAATGTCAGAATTGTGAATAAATGCATTTAAAAAATGTTCCCTCCCCCTCTCTCTTTGTGTCTCTGAATCTATAGGGCACGCTCATCCAACACTTGAAAGAACACATCCTCCATGGGAATATGAACAGCAGTGACGTCATCATTTACTACACCACGGTAGGCACAACCTTTTAACGATAAAAACGACATACTTGCAACCATATTTACAGTCCAGGGGAACTTCATGCTGCTCTCTTGTTTCTTTCTCTTGAGCAAGCATATGTACAGCACAGCGATGCATTTCTAATCATGAGTCTGGTTACAGACACACACACACACACACACACACACACACACACACACACACACACACATGCATGCATGCACGCACGCAAGCACGCATGCACGCATGCACGCATGCACGCACACACGCACACACGCGCACACACATGTTCGCATACACATGCAGAGGTTTTCTAATAAGCAGCACTGAGTACTGAAGGTCAGAGCTGTGCATAATTGTTTTGGTCATTCAAGATTTCAGCAGGTTTTGGTGATTTTTGTTTTTCTGGAACATTGATTCAAACAGCTGTTCCCACTGAGACTTGGTTTCATTCAAAAACAAAAACCCTATTCATGCAAAAAAAATTGAAAGCCTGTGTAGTCTTGTTTTTTGACACATGGATGGCATTGAGCTTTCCTGAATGAGAAACACATCAAGTTTGGTATCTGGAGTTCATTGCTCTGATGTTTTTTCCATCTTATAAGAGGAACACCAACTCTTATCAAGTCACTCCTTAAACGGACTATCTTGCTGTTTGTTTACAGTGAAAAGACAGTTCATATACGAAACCCTGAAATATGACCATCGAGGGTTTCAGAACCCACAGTGGTGTTGACAGTTAAACCAGAATGCATTGACTTGACTCAGTGACACAATGCCATTTTTGCTTGGTTAATGACCTCAGTGATTAATTGATTGTCATAATAGTTAATTCACCTACCATCAGTCAACTCATTGATTTTCTGACAAATTCAACGCTATCCACAGTGCTAACGTTACCATCAGCATTCAAATACACTGGAGATGATCTGTAACATGTGATACAGTCATGTGACCTGGGGCAGCACGATATTGGGGTTAGGGGGTTAGGGTTAGGGTTAGGGTTAGGGGTTAGGGTCAGGGTTAGGGTTAGGGTTAGGGTTAGGGGGTTAGGATTAGGGTTTAGGGTTAGGGTTAGGGTTAGGGTTAGGGTTAGGGTTAGGGGGGTTAGGGTTAGGGTTAGGGGTTAGGGTTAGGGTTAGGGTTAGGGTTAGTCATCATTTACTACACCACGGTAGGCACAACCTTTTAACAATAAAAACGACACACTTGCAACCATATTTACAGACCAGGGGAACTTCATGCTGCTCTCTTGTTGCTTTCTCTTGAGCAAGCATATGTAAAGCACAGCGATGCATTTCTAATCATGAGTGTGGTTACAAACACGCACGCACGCACGCACGCACGCACGCACGCACGCACGCACGCACGCACGCACGCACGCACGCACGCACGCACGCACGCACGCACGCACGCACGCACGCACGCACGCACGCACGCACGCACGCACGCACAAGTACACGCACACGCACAAGTACACGCACATGCCCAAGTACACGCACACGCACACACATGTTCGCATACACATGCAGAGGTTTTCTAATAAGTAGCACTGAGTACTGAAGGTCAGAGCTGTGCATAATTGTTTTGGTCATTGACCTCAGTGATTAATTGATTGTCATAATAGTTAATTCACCTACCATCAGTCAACTCATTGATTTTCTGACCAATTCAACGCTATCCACAGTACTAACCGTTACCATCAGCATTCAAATACACTGGAGATGATCTGTAACATGTGATACAGTCATGTGACCTGGGGCAGCACGATATTGGAAAAAAATTATACTGGGATATTTTTTCTTTATGTGATATATAATGTGATATAAAAACATACAGGAATTTAAACCAGATACATGTCATGTGTTTTATGTATAAATGAACAATTAAATGTTTTAGTTATGCAATCATAATTTAATTATTTGGATCTTAAAGTTAACTTTGTGCTTTCAAATAGATTCCCCTCCTACTTCGTAAACTTTACTCATGGATTCAATTGACTTACTTAGATGTTGTCAGTAATTTTTGACGATGTTTAAAGTTATGTTTAATCTGCATCACTAGCCGTGTGACAGTAACTTTAATAATAATAACGAAAACTCAGTGTCTTCTGCATGTGTATTTCACAAAAATACACTCCACATGCTCTTAAACTGTAGATACTAAGATGTCAGCATGTGTGCCAACAACATTAACAAGTACTGGGACGGGTGGGAATAGACTGTCTTAAAATCCATGTTGCTTAATCGTGCGTTTGGTGTGGTATCTGTGACGACAGCAGCGTCTCATGCATGTTTACATTTTACAGTCGCAAAGAGCTGCATTAAAGTGATTTGAGACTTTGATCCTAAATAACGGTGAAAAATGAGAAACTGTTGAAAGCATGACTGAAATGTGATGTAATAGGTCATATAACTGACATCCCAAGTCCTGTGATGTGACTGTTGTGCATGCATGCATGCATTGCAATTGTGGTTCCATTTAATTCCAATATATTAAATCATAAATGAACTTTAGCACATCGCAGTTGCACTGGTGAAACCATATATCATCCAGCCCTCATGTGAAGCTCAGATGCCTGACTCTCAGTCTGCTGGAGTTGCACATTCTGCTTCCCAACTATCCCTGTTGATGAGAAACAAGTGTTTGCACCAGATAAACTAACCACTGTGTTGTATGCTTGTGTGTTTGTGTGTGTGTTGGTGATGTCCATAGACCGGCTGGATGATGTGGAACTGGCTGGTGTCCTCTCTGGCAGTTGGAGCTTCAGTGGTTCTGTACGATGGTTCACCACTAATGCCTACACCCAATGTGCTGTGGAACCTGACAGACCAGCTGGGGTGAGTTAACCACACAAACACACTCTCACTATAGGCAACTAAATGGTTTCTTGCAATCTGTTGCAAGCAGGATATTCTAACTCTAAACTTATAATAACATTATAAATGCTTTTTTAAAAATCAGTTTATGTCTTCATTTAAGTGATAATCACTGTGTAACATTTGTTAACAGAAAAAGTACATCGTCCACAGAACTTCATGACTTATATGTCCTATCATGATCTTGACTGTGTAGACCTGCGACACATTTTCAACACAAATATGCAAAAGTGACAAAAGACGATTTCAGGAAGTGGAGATTTTCTTTTTATGACAATATTCTATTTGAATAAAGAGTAGAGAGACTGACACAGAGAGAAAAGACCAAAACCAGACAATGAAAAAGAAGGAGTCAGATATGCAGACAGAGCGTGAAAGGGGAAGCATGAACAAAGGGTAAGGTTTCCCTCTGAGATTCAGTTTTTTACCGCAGAATTGATAATGTGTTTACCTAACTGGCAACTTGCGCACAAGAGCACAGCCATGAATAAAGATTTCCGCTGGTTGTTATGTGCATTGAGATCAGAGACCCTCAGCAGCTGATCATCCAATAAACATTTTCTATTATTTACTTGCTAATAAATTACTCTTTATGTAAATCAGCGGAGAGAGGAGAGGTGAAATGAGGAAATGAGGCTTGGTCGGAGAGGAGAAAAACACAAAGTGAGAGAGGGAGATAATCAGTTTTGCTCCGTTTGCCAAATTTACTAAGATATGGATAACACATAATACTAATGTTCTCACAACTTTCCACACACAAACCTCAAAGTCAGGTAAAACAACAAGGCCAGAAGAGGAGCTGAAACCCAAACTATACCGTCCAGAATGTCTTCACTCCACAAACAAAAATGATAACACAACGTTTTTAAAAGCATGTTCCCATTTTCAGAGCTATTTTTATCTCTGTGTTAGAAAAATGTTTCAAAGTAACTCAAACACAGGAATAACAACAGTTTAAATCCACCAGGAGAATAGATTGGGAGAGTTAATACTAATAATACCTGAAGTAGACTCTGTGTTATCCCACCCCTAACTTCTGTACAGTATAAACCCTGTAACCCTTCTACTTCTTATCAAAATGTTCTCACACTGCAGTTTCCCATGCAGCGTAGCACAGCTTATAGCAGCACTACCTCTCTGTAAATGTCCTCTCACTCTCTCTCATCCCCACCACCACTATCACCATAACAAACAGCAGATGTTAAACCCAGTATTGATCTTCTATTGTCCTCTGAAGACAGCAAGAGAAAAGAGGAAGTGGTCAAGGATAATGGTGTGTGAGTGGAGGTGTGCAGGCAGGCAATTAATTTGTCCAATTTTAATTGGGAAGATGGTGAAGGTATATATTCTCCACATGACCCATTGTTTGCTTTTGCTTCTTTATTTATGAAGCCCCCGGGTCGTACTCTATTCAGCCTTTGAGTTCACCGACTTAGCAATTCATTATGTTTACTTTAGGGCTTGATTCAAAATCGCACTCAAAATATACAGCCCATTTATTCCCTGTGTTCTGGTTTCATTAACTAAAAGCGGCGAGGGAAAGATTCATCTGATCCTGTTTAAATAAAACAAAGGAGGATCACTAACAGCACAATTTATAACAGAGTCTCTGGGATGGATGATAGTTAGATTTGTACAGCACAAATTGACCCAAAGAAGATGTCCCAAAAAGGGAGCTTAGCCTGAGTCAGACGAGGGAGCCAAAGCGGCAGTGTAATAAACCTGCATTACTTCCAATGACCAGCAGGGAGAGAGGTGTGTAAGTACTCAGATTATCCAGCAAGAAATTTGTGTGTCGCCGTCGGCCATTACTGCGGAGGCAACTGGGCACCTGCTGCTGCCTGTGACAGCAGTATGGATAGCTGGACTAAAAGCGTAAGACAGCTGCTGATGAAGGTACCTCAATTAGATGATGTGAATCTCAATCAACAGGTCACTCTGAAAGGGGCAAAATTACAAATATTATAATATTCTTGATCTACTTCTGAAAGATATTGTAGTCCTTTGTGTGGCTAGTTTCTGCTCTCATACACAGGGACTCTTCATGTAATAAAGGCTTGCATGTTGTGCAAAGTTAAAAAAGTTATGGTTTGTTACAACTGATAGAGCAGCAGAAAACTCCACAAATTCTTCCACGTCATGTGCTGTCAAAAGTAAAGTTACATAGAAAGTTAAGGTAAAAGTAGAAGAGAGATCACTGCTGAGGACTTGCATTAAGATGCACAGATGTCTTGGGGAGACATCGAGGAGGGACCATAGACTGTATAAATAATTGACGTAGTATCCGTGACATCAACTATCTGTTTCTAAAGCGCTGTTTTGAAGCCAATCACTGGCTGGAGCCATGCTGGAAATGCTGAAGTCAACCTAACTGCTTGCGATCCAGTGTGAGATAAAGAGGCGGGCTTTTGAGCCTCCTAGCCAACAGCTATGTGTTTCCGTAAACATGTTTATTTATGCTGCAAATATCGTCTTTTTTGAATGGGTGTGTATATGGTTTCCTGTGTTTCTGCAGCCAGTCTCAAGAGGATGCTAGATGAACTGCAGTTTATAACACTTCCACAAGGGTTTCATATTTTGAGACCGGAGGTTGCCGCTTGGGAGGGAGCCACCTCAGTAATGGCAGCTTGTTAAATTTGGTTCGTTGGATTGATCTATATGGAAGATCTTTGAGAAAATCAGATGACATCTCACTTTGTTTGACCTCTGTTGACATTTTCCATATAAGTTTATGGTCCCAATCGTAAGATTTCAGTCCTCTTAAAAACAGCTAAATGTTCACGTTAGTGTAGTGTGCTTTGTAATGAGTGACAAGTCACTACCTGGGTCACCTAAAAAAAATGTATTACTGCGTGCCGTTGTGCTAAATAAGATGGTAAAGAGTCAGGTGTCCTTTGTCATGGTTGCTTCTTCCACTTCTTATAGTTTATGATTTAACCATGTGCTTTACTCATAGATATTTTAACACATCCCTGTAATGAAATAATGTCAGTCACTTGCAAAAAAAAAGCTGCCATGTATCAATACATTTTTTGCTAATGATGGAGAAAATTCATGGGGAACTATTTCACACCACGAAAAACGACCAAAAATCTACCCCATATGTGGACTTGATCAACCTCAACTACTAAAGCTGACAGAGGGTTATGTCATAAGTGGCATCTTCCAGATGTCAGTATGTGTCACTGAGAAAACTCTGGAAGCCTGTGGTTGAATTATGAAAGAAATCCACTGTGGTCAGCAGAAGCAAGAGGAATTTAAGGTAGTGTTATGTCATATTACCTTCAGCGTGGAAGTAAAAATTTGACACGGCTCAGGATAAGTGGAATCTTAAGAGCAGAAGAGTGCCAAGAAAAACGACTTCTACTGCATCAACTATACAGGATCTGCTGGTAGAATCCCAATGCTAATAAGCTCTTTTCACAATTTTACTAGTCAGTTGAATTATTGAACGTATTATTCTGCTTTTGGTTTGTTTTTTGATGAGATAAATGTTCTTGTCTGTCAGCTGCACTTCCCTTAAATAATTTATGATCAATTTAAAAGGTGTCAAAATAATCTTATCAAAATGACCCACAAAAAGGGTTTCAATCATGTGTTTCTAGTAAGACAGAAAGACAGATTGCATCTCGAAGATAGTGAGGACAATTTTGAACCAATTAAGTGCTGCTGATGTTGCCACCTCAGACACATTTTTCAGATCCCGGCACTATGTGGAAAACCCCTCAGGGAGAGGTTGACATGGAGTTTTTTACACCCTCATCTTCAGAGTTGAGGATGGACATTTTAATTGGGGCTAAATCTGTCGGAGCCTCTGAGAGTGTTAAAGTAACATTGACGCTTCCCACGCTGCCGTGAATTTGTTGGTTAGTTGTGGAACTTTTCTGTTGAATCCCACTGCCTGAAGAAGTGACATTTACAGTTGAAAGTCCTGTCATAGATGCATTTTGAATTATGACATTTTCCATTATGGGGAAGGAGCGGGCATTGTGCACAACAAATGGACTATTTCAGATTTTTGTAGCTTTGGGAAAGGTGAGAGGACTGAGGCATGGAGAGTCCGGGAATATGTCATTTTGTTTTATTTTTAGTTCAGCAGTAGTTGTCTGTACTTTACATCAACAGTGCTCTATTAGTTTCTGTTCAAGCACTAAATTGTTGCATCAAGTGGGTGTAATATATCCCAGTACATGGTGTGTATTGCTCTTCAGTCTTGAAGAGGATGATGGATTACCACTAGAACTGGGACGATGGGGAAAGTGTCTTTTATCATTGAAATATCTTGGTGCATGCAGCACTGTGAGGAACTTTCATGTTGGGTTGATTCTGGTGACTCCGTTTGACAGAAATTCAGTTAAGTTTTCCCGGGGTGAAGATCCCACGAGCACCATCAGCCGCTGTCGTAAAGATATGGCTGTTGCCAAAGCGTGCATTTATTGTGAAAGTAAATAGATGGAATACAGATCTTCTTTCTTTGTCGAAGACAACTTATTGCAGGATGCAGAGTGACGAGGTAATGCAATGATTTGTATTTACGTTAAACTAATAATTTAATTCATGACAGTTAGTTAGCTTCCAACAGGTGATCAGACAACATAACTCATCACAGCCTCAGTGTCACAATGTGTGCTTTGATGTTCATAGCCGGAGTTCTCTTTCTAAAAAATACTTCACTTCAATACGTCTTTTTTCTACTCTTGCTCCAGTGTCTGCCATGAGAATGAAAAAAAATGATCTAAAGACTCCTTCTGCTTGCTAACCTCTTACGGCCAAACTCTATCAGCAGAGATCCTAAACAAAGACACATCCAAATATTCGCAGGAAAAACGCAGGCACTCAAATTCAGTATAAAGAAATAAAGCCTGGTTTATACTTCTGTGTCAAATTGACGACGTAGCTTACACCATAAGTACCCCGTACCTACACAGAGGCCTACGCACGGAGCCAAGGTGCACCTCCTCCAAAATGTAATTGTGCATCTTTTTGACGCAGACTGCAAGCCCTGTGATTGGTCTGCTAGACGGCATTGTATGTTCTGCATTACAGCACTTCCAGAATCGCCGTCCATCAGCCGTGCATTTCATCTCCTCTGACGTCTCCTCTCTATTCTTCCCTGTAATCATTGCTGTATGATAAACAGCAACATGTATCAGCTCTCTTAATTAACATAATACATTCAGAATCGCTGGGAAAAAGTAAACAGAAAACGTAGCAGGGCCGGAACAGGAAGTCCCTACTTTCAGAGAGACAACGCTGCCTTCAAGTGTTTCGAAGAAGTATCGCTGCACAACACGGACACATCGACCCACAAATATGTGGTACCCATGGTCGTGTCAGTTACAGCTGTGTAGGGTTGCAGAAGTATAACCCAGCCTAACCCATCATGTAGCTCCATCTCTCCCTGCCAGGTATAATAGAGGCATCAGTATAAAAGTGAGGTTATTAAACTACTCACTGTGCCTTTAATAAACTTCACGTCAATGTATTATAATTTAAATTGAATGGTTTCAACCAATAGAAATCACTTTTTTATGTCTCATCAGTCAATCTCTATTTCTGGCGACAAGAGTCATGGCTCAGCACAGTGCTGAAGTGTCACACTGATGTTTCAAAGTTCATTGTTTTTAGTTGTATTGTTTTATAGAGGAAGAAAATAGACCATACAGTGGAGGTATCACCAAGGTATCATACCCACCCCAACCCTGACCCTAAATCATGGTTGTGTCAGTGAAATGGAAATTAGTGTCACTAAATATTCTATTCACAATGGCCGCTATGTATTCAAACTTTTGCAACATAGCCCCTAAATGCCCCTCCATCTCTCCCTGCCTGTGTCACTTAGTAGGGAGAGATTTATTGAGAGCAGTAAGACTGTAGTGAAAATAAAAGCTGCAATATTCCCAAACAAAGCAAGCTAAAGGTTACAACATTTATTCTTGTGACAGGTTCCATGTATACGACAGGACTCCTCTGTTTCCTCCCATGGATTTTCTTGTCTGTTCCATCTCATGTCCATTATGTGTTGAGCAGATTTTTTCAGAAAAAAAAAATGTTCCAACGATGGCAATGTTCTCTTTTGCAAATGCCAGGCCAAATTGTCCTCTCCGAGGGAGATGATTACAGATATGTTTTATCAGATTGTATCTTGCCAGCTCAGTAACAGTTTTAGAAACATAGGCAGACTTTTTAAAATACCTCCAAGCCTTCAAGCTGTGTCAGTGTTCAAATGTCGTCTTCCAATCCCATACAAAGATTATTTACCTACAGACGAAATAACACCCATACCTGTTTGAAGTGCCAAAAGCGGCATATCCATTTACTGTTCAAAGGAGCAGTATTGGCCTCTGTGCTGCCTTTTGATTGTCTGCCACTAGTAGCACAAAGGGAGTGTGCTTTTTAACACAAATAGAAAATTTGCACAGCACTTGATGATAAAAAAGTGAAGCACGGATAGAATGTCTTTGTAACGTCTGCTTTTTTGGGTAATGCATGAGAGATAACTATTGCACCTAGGGAGGGGTGAGTGTGTGTGTGAGAGGATGAAACAAAGTTCAGAGGAAAAAAATATGATTTTGGAAACAATAGATCATAAAATACAGTCCTCATGATATTAAAGGGATATTTCAGTTTTCTAAAAGTAATTTGTCCATGTCATAGGCGTTGTCAGAATCACTCTTTATTTAGTTTGTGTCTTTGAAGCCTGCATGTCTGTATTGAGCCTGCGAATAGTGCAGCGTTAATTTTGGCAGCTATTTTAGAATAAGTCTTAGTCTTTAGACGAAAATGACTGTTAGTTTAAGTCACATTTTAGTCTTTTCCGCCCTTTATAGTTTTAGTCGACGAAAAATCAACACATTTTAGTCTTTGATTTTTGCTGAAACATCTTCACTCTTTGAATAATTTATGTAGTAGATCAGATATTGGTAACAGGGTTATACCAAGTGTTAAAATCGTCAACATTTTACTCCTTTAACACTTTTGCTTGAGGAACATCTTAAGTTAATTAATTCAGCCTGTCCCTACTAAAAAGTCAAAAGAAAACATTCTTGATGTGACCACTGTGACTGTATTTTGATTCTCTTGATTCACAGAAAAATGCCGTGAAATGGCTGTATTGCACATTTACGATGGTCCTTGAATGTACCTGCAGTGACAGGCGCACTAGACAGACAGTCAGTATCTTTAAAGATTAGGTGCACAGCGGGGAAAAACATGGGTTCTTAAAGGTGACATATCATGCAAAATCTACTTTTTAATTGTTCTCTACCTGAAATATGTGTCCCTGATATGTCTACAAACCCCCCGATAATAAAAAAATCCATTCTGCCCCTGTTCTGATTTCTGCACCTTTCTGTAAATGTGTGCTGAAAGGAGCCGTTTCAGCCTCCGTGTTTTTGTTACGTCACAACAATATCCGGTCTGTAACGGAGTCAGAGCTCGGAGCTTGTTCAGCCCATAGACTGTATAAAATACAACTCAACTCCTCCTCTGTTTTTCATTCCCTGCACAAATGTGTGCTAACAAGGAGCTTAGGAGGGAGGCATGCTAGTTTTAGGCTGTCTTAATAAACACAAAGGTCGGTTTTACTCCCCACGTCTGCAGATTTGAAGATCTAGTGGATGATTTTTATTTGTCATGGAAAAGTGCTAGCGCTAGTTAGCATAGCCACATAGCTACATGTTCGTAGCTGTGTACCAAGACACACGTCTACATACTGATAAATAAAACAACAAGAAACACTAAATCTGTGACCAATCGTTCAGAAAGGTCCTGCTGCAGGCGCCTCTCCGTCAGGATCAGATTCTGGATCAGATTCAGAGGGTTGAAGTAACGCGGGTCTGTGGGCAGCCGTCTTTATTCAGCCAACATGTAAACATTAGATCAACGTGCCGGAGAGCCGAGGCCACATCCACTTCCTGAGGGGGCGTGGTCAGAGAGAAAACGGACTGTTCTGAGGATGGCTGAAGAAGAGTGTTTTTCAGGCTTGCCAAAATCTGATTTCAAAGTGTTTTTTTTAGCATAAACTTTAAAGACATGTTTTGGGGACCTCTTAGACCAATATATTTTGATGAAAAAAGCGTGATATGTCACCTTTAATGTCCGACAGTCCGCCACTAAAGTTTTCGTCTTGTCATCGTCTCGTCAACAAAACCAAAACATATGTTTGTCAGAGTTTTTATTATCAGTGAAGCACTTCAGCTTGTCATAGTCTCGTTTTCGTCCCTTAAAAAATAAGTCGTTGACGAACATTTATCGTCATAATTTTGCTAACCAAATTAACACTGGAATAGTGCAAAAACAATTTTTTTTGTTTTCCGATGGAAAAGAACAGTAGAGTTTACACTTAAACCGAGATGATTTGTTGGGTGGGAGTCCCAAAATAACCCAAATAATGGGAAGACTCAGCCCCATCTGCAGATAGCTGTAGCCTAGCTTGCATGCTGTTTCTCCTGGAAGTTTCTCATTTAAGGGGCAGAGCTGACCGGCATCCATTGTGGCTAGGGCAATTATTCGTGACATACAACTCGTACAACCCCACTTCAAAAAAACTTAAACAGCCCTTTAAAGGCCCTGTGAGGAGTTTTGAATTGGCTGAGAAACAGACTGAAAATGATACTGATGCCTCTTTATGACCTTCAATAGCAAACAAGACCATCAGCAGCAACACTGGCACCTTCTCTGTTGTAATTTTTAATGCCTGAAACCACCCTGGGGGGGTAGGTGTCAGAACACATGATGGACATCTTGCTTCAGAAACAGCCTTTATTTGACTGTTTTCATGGAAAATAATCACATTGCCTTATAAAGTTGACTGTTGAACATAACAGGATGAGGGTTTTGTTGAAAACACTACTTTTGCATGTAAAGAAAAAGAGATGAGAGGTATCACTTTGTCCACAAGAGGGGCGCCAAAATCGATACAAAACAAAAGTTCCTCACAGCAGCTTTAAGTCTGTCTCTCATGCCTCTGATGCATAACAGTAATATGTCAGAACCCAAATACATGTAGTATTTATTGGTTTCAGAAGTGATGAAGTGCCTCACATTTGTAATATCTGCAAAGCAGTGCACAATTATTCCATGAGACGCTGGTTTTAAAGTGTCCCTTGCAGCCCCTTACACCTGAGAGGACCGTAATCTTCCATGACAGACATGTGCACCAACGCTTTAGAAAAACATGTACCTTCAATTGCTCCATCAGGACCCACGCACAGACACATTAACGTAATATTTGCTCAGAGGTGCTCTAGTGTCTGATTTTCTTCCAGTGTCTCTTATTGACTCATTACCTTTCAGTAACATGTCTCCCTTGGAGCAGACACACAGGTACACATGCAGGCGCACACTCACAGCTTCTCCTCCTCCCTCCATCCTAAACACCCATTTAGCAGCCACACCTGGCCACCTGCCTCCAATCAGAGCAGAGTGACCCTGTTCATGGATGCCAGCGACGAACAAATCCAGATGCAGATGGGGGGTCAGAGATAATGGAGGGAAAGAACGGTGACTGTGTGTGCTCAGAGGGAAAGTTGGTCTTTGTGTTTGAGTGTATGTGTGTGTTATCTACTGTATCTGATGGATGTAGGTGAAATTGGAGGACAGGTACGAAACAGTCATCCAAAATATACACATGCTCTCCATACAAACACGTCCTTGTTAGTGAACCAAAGGTTTTACACCACATTACAATCACATTTAATGTTGTCTGTTAGATTTTTCAGAGGTTTAGTCTGTCAAGACTATGGAAATGGATCTTCTTTTCAACACTGGAAACTTTCAGCAAATGGCAGAATGAGTTAACAAAATTCCAAAGATCATGTAGTTTACTTGATTAATCAATCATTTTCTATCTCTGTTTTTTCTTTACTTTTTAAGGAATAATGTAGGTTCAGAATTGTTTTTTAACATCATTTTCATCAATACATTTTTACTTTTCCATTATAGTTATGTAAATATCCAAAATTTAAAGAACACAAATGACTAAAGGGAGCAATTAGAAATTAACTTCAATGAAGTACAGTTAAAAACACATATTTTCATGGCTGCCCCTGGCCAAAGTGGATCCACCCTCCAGTCTTATTACATTCACAGTGTCACTACAGAATCAGTGCTTAACAAAGGGTCTTTTTAACTAAATAACATTCGTTTTTTTCTGTCACAAATAAGCCACTAATTAAAAAATAGCTATTTCAACAAAGGATGTTTTCCTTGAATAAATTAACTTCAACCTGAAATAAAATGAAATATTAGTAGCAGCCCGAGTGTTGTTTCCGTCAGCAAAAGAAGCTTAACCTGAAATAAGTACATAAATCACACACCCACACATATCATCTCTCCATACACACCAGCCCTCCCTGCCTCTGTCTGTCTCTTCCTCGCCGTGTGTACCTGCTAATGTAGTTAATCAGCAGTATGTTTCTTTAAAGTGTACTTAAAGTTTTATCCTCCATCTGTTTTTACAGCAGCCGAGCTTGATGTTGATGTTGTTGATGTCAGTAACATGACGTATCACACAAAACCAACATGTTCGGACGCGGATTTAGCCTAATGATTAAATGCGCCCATATAACGGGCAGACCAGGTTCGATTCCAGCCTGTGGCCCCTTTCCCGCATATAATTCCCCCACTCTCTCCCAGTTTCCTGCTCTATCCACTGTTCTCTCTAAATAAAGGTATGCAAGCCCAAAAATATGAATTTAAAGAAAAACAAAAAACGTGTTCACTTGACTGAATTACATCGGGAACGAACACCTGTTTTCATTGTGTCTGTTGCAGTGTGTGTGTGTGTGTCTGTCAGAGCTGGAGGAGTAGAGCTAGCAGACAGCACACACTAATTAATTGATCGTAATTCATAACATCCCTACGAAAAATAAATGAACAAATTTAATGCTAAAATGTCTCTCCAAATTCACTGACCGTTAATATACTTTGGTGTGTTGCCCAAGTGAACTCCACGTGTGGCAAGCACTGTTTGTTCATTACCTTATTAATATATTTCATAAAGCAGACTCTAACTTGTAAGTAGGCAACCACTGGTGCAAACATGAGGCCCCCTGGTGATGATTAGGGCCAAATGTCGCACGAGTTCTTCATATAGGAACAGGCTGCACTGCATACTTTAAAGAAATCTGATGACGAACAGACAAAATTAAAGATACATGACAAATAACTCTGTAGGCCAACAATAGGCCTTTAGAACATGATTTGTAAAAAGTAAAGGGAATCTAAAAACATGTTTGAAAAGATGTCTCATGAAAAATAGACACCATCAATGATAAATACATAATATTTTTCAACTTATATTCTTTATTGAACTTCTGATTAAAAGTTAAAAGACTGGGTGATTTGGTGATCTAACTTTGACGTGTCCCCTATAGTTATTTATATTCCTTTAATATGTATTTATGTTTAAGGCAATTATGGGTACATTCTGTAAAGCTTCAATTAGTAGCCTGGGCTTTTATTTGGCGTCAATAGGAGACAGGCTTTTTGTTATTTTTGAATGAAAGTTTTGCCCAGGAAAGATTTGCTCTGTTGTTATTTCAGCCTTTATATCCATCTCTATGCATGAGTATGTTTCCTCTAATTATCTTTAAAATCAATAGAGAAGGGTCCTCCTGATGCTTTTTGTTGCGCAAACTTGGCCACATGAAGTAATTGATGCCCTGCTGCTTTCTCTGTGCCGCTTTGAGGATCAGTAAATGTGACGTGTGAGGTTTAGGTGAAAATATAAAAGTCAGGCGTTTATGAAGTGCCAGAAAAAACAGTTAATGTATACAAGCTTTTAATTGAGACCAGCCCTTATTTGCCAAAATGTACAGCAATGCCCGACTATTGAAAGAGACCCTGCTTTTAATTGAGATAGACTTTTATTGGAAGTCTCACATTTCTTTGTATGGAATGGTTTTTTCATGCATTTCATTTTCTGAATT
Organism: Notolabrus celidotus; assembly: GCF_009762535.1. Taxonomy (NCBI): domain Eukaryota; kingdom Metazoa; phylum Chordata; class Actinopteri; order Labriformes; family Labridae; genus Notolabrus; species Notolabrus celidotus. The sequence continues at coordinate 9,854,016 of NC_048280.1, read as the reverse complement.
AAAAAAACTTTTAGAAGTAATGTGGTTAACTCACAATGTCCTCAAATGTACAGTAGATGAAATAAGACTATTATTAAGTTTGACTTGTGATGTGATTAAGTTGTCAGGATACAGCACTTGTGCAGCCTAGGTGATGACAGAAGGTGAGGCGTGAAGCAGCATGAACATGGGGTTGGTTTACATCTGCACAACTCTGTGAAGTGTAATCCTTCACTGTGTTCTGTCTCAGAGAGGAACAGAATAGCTGCAATGACACATTGAAACAGCAGCCTCACCTTTCATCCCATGTAACTGCCCTCCACCTACCACCGAACCTCTATTACCACTAATCCATTCTAACCTGAGAGCAGATCATGTCTTTCACTGAGAACCTATTCTTACTTATTGACCAATGAAGAATCAGACTGTTGTTGTGTGTCTCAGAGACACTCTTTTTCTTTATGTGCTTTGATTGACAGACATGGTTACCGTAGTGATAGGAGGCAATTTGATTGATTTGATGTCAGCAAAATAACTTGAAAAGGCAGAAAGAGACAGACAGAGACACCAACACACTCATACAGACGGAGACAGACTTTAAAAGGCCCCTTTGTTTTAAAAGGAAAACTGCAGGGGAACACTGAAGTGACGTTTGTCACTTCTTGCCTTCCACATGTTGTCCAACTGTTGTCAGCTGTCACGGTGACTTCTATTCACACAGAAGAAAGCCACCCTCCAAAGTCATTTCATTTCAGGGGGGTTGTCTGCAAACATCCTGTCAATACATTCTCATCTGAACTATTACCTTGTCCAACGCTCACAAAGACAAAATTTTGTCCTCCCATGCTAGACTGACCACCTTTGTGATTCTGTTTTATATTTGTTCACCTAAAAGTCAGTTCTCAATCAGCTTCTTTTTTTCCCCTTGATTTTTCTTATCTATCCATGTAGGGTTGACTGAGTGCACACTCTGTTTCAGCATCACCTTGCTTTACATTTACACAGCGACACACTCTCTCCTCTCCTGGGAGCTTCTTAGCACAGCCAAGCTACTGAGCAGCTCCACTGGAGCAGATGGGATTAAGGGCAAAGGCTGTTCACTGGCTGTTGCCCTTTTTGTGTTTCTACATTCAGCATGCAGGCATTGAAATAGTGCCTTGTCATGCATAGATTCAGGGCAACAAATGGAGCGGTTTCAGTTAAAGGCATACTTGCATCAGCTCATTCATTTATGCTGCACCATCATTTATTAGCTGCTTACCTTCCAGCTCCATAATAACATTCAGTCATATTTATACAGGCCAAAAAGCTCTGTGTAGCACTCCTACATCTGCTTTCACTTTGTCAATACAGACCAGTTACGTATTGCAGCTCCTTCCAACCCCTTTAGATAGTATCTGTAGATAGTATCTGTCCTTGGCACACACACTATGATCTTACATTTCCCTTGCAAACATGAACGAAGCCTCTTCATCCAAATTCTGTGGATTTTAAGATTCTTTCTTTAAAGCCACTGTAAGGAGATTTTAACTGGTGGTGAAACTTTGTGCCCATATAGCAAAGAATAGCTCAAGGTAGAGACATGAACCTTACTTTTAGTTTTTAATATATTAATGAAGGTATAGTTTTTATGTATTATTTATAGTTCAGCTGCTCTCAACACCACCTCCCATCAGCTGACTGCTCAGCCGATTACATCCATGCGTCCAATTGGCAAATAGCAAAATGGGCGTTCTATTTAAACTGGTTTAGTCTGCCTTTTCTACCCACCTCCACTTAAGCACCTCTTTTTCTACTGTGTCTGATTTCACTAGTGTAATATGTATTGTCACTGATACCTTCTCTTTTCTGTACCCCTGGGGGTCTTTGCTGCACCTGCTCTCCCTGCCTTGGCTTTTCATGTATGCACATGAAAGATAAGGGTGGTGTGCTCTCCCCACTTCAGGCTTTGGCATTCCACATACGCACATGGAAGGGCAGGGAGTTCCAAAAACAGAGCCATACTGCCAAAAATAACTAAAGTGCATTCATATCGTTAATTATTTTGACTAGAGGGACTGAATTGACTTTCTTTAATCCTCTACACAAAATCTCAAGCATACACTCGTTTTGTTTTTTTCAAAGTTTCTAAAGTTTTTTAAGGGCTTTTACACAGTTAGGAGAGGACAGTGGATTGAGCAGGAAACTGGGGGAGAGAGTGGGGGAATGACGTGCAGGAAAGGGGCCGCAGGGTAGAATTGAACCTGGACCAGCTGCTATGTGGGCTGAACCATTAGGCCAAAGCTGCACCACATACTGTATAATCGTTTTCGAAAACAAGTGTGAGTTTCAAAAACTAGGTAATTAAAGCACACAAGTCATCCTGCCTGTAATCTTTATCATGCTTCCAGCACATAAGGCCCCAAAATCACTAGCTCGACTCTTCTCTTCTGTTGTCCCTAAATGTTGGAATGAATTGTCCAACTCCATTCGAGTCCCTCTCTACTTTCAAAAGACAGCTAAAGACCCAGCTATTTAGGAAGCCCTATGCACATTGCTAGACTGTTCTCCACTGTTGTCCCCAGTGGCAGATCATGTCTTCCAGCTACAGTTGACTTGCACTGCCTTGCTCTACTCTTGGAATCTGTGTTCAGCTCTGGAGTGACCCAGCACTTTGTACTTTGGTTATTATTGTGGTGATTGTCGTGGAATTTTCATAGTCTTATATATGTGTGTGTAAGAATGTTCAACTATTGTATTCTTTCAGTCTAAGTGTGAAGTTTAGAGTAACTTGACTCCTATGTCGTCTGTGACGGGCGAGATGATGTCAGGGTAGTAGTCAAGGTCTCTCCCCCTGCTCCTGCCTTTATCTGTGTGTTGTGACCGACTTACTGTCTCCAGAACTAGAGCACAGGTCTTCTTCCCACTTGTTGTGTTCCTATTGTCCAAACATGGTTATCTAACTTTAGTGTCGTCATCAGGGGGAATAAATACTATGCCAAGGGTTTTGTCTGTCAGAACTGACTTGGCATTGCACTGCACTCTCCTGCCTGTGTACTGTTATGTTATATCTCCTTGGCCAAGTTCTACAGTACATAACCTATTTCAATGTAAGCCGTCAGAGTCTCCTGAGTCTTCTGTGTCCAGTGTCCAGTTTGTTGCTGAATTCCATCACAGCGATGACAAGTTAACTGTTGATGATGATAATGGAAGGTCTTAAATTGTTTGGTTGCTTCATTGTAGATGTTCCTTATTTTACAAAAGAAAATACAAAAAAATCCTTATTTACTTTTGTGCGTTGCTTTTACACTGCTTGGCAGTACCTGCATCCAAATGGACTTGAAGCACTTTGTTACTCTTACTGATCTTATTTCCTCTTGTCTAGATCTCTGCTTGTGTTGTTCTTGTTCTCTTATGTACGTCACTTTGGATAAAAGCGTCTGCTAAATGACAGTGTAACATTGTAACATTGTAACATGGATATCAGAAAAGAGTTGCGTTTTGAATTTTACAAAACATAATCCAGAATTCTCTGCGACAACGATGCTGACAGTTCAGAATGTAACATAATTAGTCAGCCTGTCTGTCCATCCAGTGCTCTGTCCAACACTTTGGTTGGGCATGAAAAAGGTTTCCAGAAAATGACCGAGCAACTTTCCATGAAGCTACAGTATGTGCCAATATTCAAACCAGCTGATGAAGAGTGATTCATTATGTTGGCTGAGTTGATTCTGTTGTTTTAAAGTTTATGTTTTCACAAAGCAGAATAGAGAAAATGGGTGTAGGAGGGCTGTCATTGTTGGAAACACTGACGCAAATCCTGCTTTTTTCTCCCTACAATAAATATGGACATAGTTTCCTCTGATTTTTTAAAAAAGCTTGAAAGAGAACAGTCACTTATCTTCTATATGGTGTGCTACAAATAAAGAAAACAATTGCATCATTTTTTTCTCATCCCCGTCTGTCTCCTTCTCATCTCCAGTATCACAATCTTTGGCACGGGGGCCAAGTGGCTGGCTGTGCTGCAGGAAAGAAACCTGAGCCCTGGTGAGTTGTGATCACAGGCGCACACACACACACACACACACACACACACACACACACACACACACACACACACACACACACACACACACACACACACACACACACACCTGTACATACACACAGTCATCCAGAGACACACATGGATGCACAAAAATAACAAGCAGGAACTCAGAGAGAAATGCGTTCACCCACACATGTACACATAAACACTCTGCGAATGGAACGTGGAACAATACGAGCAGATGGATGCGATAATGATTATAATAGTGATGCTGTTTGACTCCTAATGTCCTTTGAGCCATTTACTGCTTGAATCAACAGTTTGCCCTGTGCTCTGGCGTTTGACTCTGAATCGAATGGATAAAAGTGCTGTTATGATAATTCCTATGAGTCATGGATAGGGCCAACTAATTGCTTTTAGTGTCACAGCTCTCTGGAGACACAGGCAGGTCTCCACACATTACCAGTGCCTTGTTAGCCTTCCTGCTAACCTCCCTCTCTCTCTGCTATTTATGTGACAAAAAATGACAGTTTAGAGGTGCACACTAAAATTACTAGCACTTCTCTGAGCTCTTTGAAAAAGGTACAGGCGGTGTTATAATGGGAAAGAGAAAGTTTTTCAAATCTGGTCCTCCATTTGGTGCAAATGCGTCAAATGTCAAGCAGTGCTGGTTTAGATTTCTGATGGGAAAATGACAAAGAAATACCAGTTACATTTGTTACACAAGCTGTAATTTATTTTTAAAAAAGTAAACGTCAAAACTCTTAGTCTTTGGATTCTCATCTCCTTTTCCTTTCTCTGAATACTCCCGTCTTTACTCTCCACAAGTAAACCTGTTCATCTTTTCCTGTGTGGATTATTACTTATGACGACTGAAGACAAGATGATTTCAACTTGCAGTTTCTAACACCCTCAACTCTGTTCTTCTATATTCCCCTCTCTTCTATTCCTTCTCTTCACTACTCATCTCTCTCCTTTATTTTCTTCTCTTCCCATTTCTTCTCTTTTCTTCCCTCCTCTTCTCCCTGTCATCTTTTCTTCTTTCGTTTCTTGTCTTATCTACTTTTCTCTTCTCTTCATTTCTCCTTTCTTTTCATTCCTTCTCTTCTCTCCTTGTCTTTTCTCCCCTTTTTCTCCTTTTCTACTCATCTTTTCTCCTTTCTTCTCTTCTCTTTTAGTCTTTTCTGCTCTTCCTTCTTCTCTTCTCTTGTCTACTTCTCTCTTCTATGCTCTTCTCCTTTCTTTTCTTTCATTCTCTTCTCTCCTTGTCCATTCTCTGCTTTCTTTTATTCTCATCTTTTCTCATCTTCTTACTTCCCCTCTCATCTTTTCTCCCCTTCTTTCTTCTCTTCTCCAGTCTTTTCTTGGCTTCTTTCTTCTCTTCATGTCTTTTCTCCTTTCTTCTATTCTAGTCTTTTCTTGTCTACTTTTCTCTTATCTTGTCCTTTGCTTTCCTGTCATTCCCTTTTTCTCCTTTCTTTTCTTTGTTCTCTTCCCATTTCTTCTCTTCTCTTGTCTTGTCTTTTCTTGTCTTCTCTTCTCTTCTCCTCTCATATTTTCTCCTTTTTTCTATTCTCATCTCATCTCTTCTTGTCTCCTTTCTTCTCTTGTCTGCTTTTCTCTTCTCCTTTTCTCTCGACTTGTCTCCTCCCTATCTCTTCTTCTGTCTTCACTGTCCTTCTCTTCTCTTTTCATCTCCTGTCTTCTTTTATTCTTCTCTCTCTTTCTCTCCTCTGCTCCTCTAATGTTAAATTAGCACTTATAACTGATGTTTATTTCATAAACTGTTGCTTTGCGTCTCAGTTCCCAGCACTCTCTTATAATCACCTCAAATCTTTATTCATGACTTATATCTTGTGTGTGTGTGTGTGTGTGTGTGTGTGTGTGTGTGTGTGTGTGTGTGTGTGTGTGTGTGTGTGTGTGTGTGTGTGTGTGTGTGTGTGTGTGTGTGTATGTTTGTGTTTGTTCGTTCAGTGTTCAGTCTGCTCACAACTTGTAAATAAATTAACAAAACACACACCCAATTCTGTGACTAAACAGCAAGGCTTCAGAAGAAAAACGTCTGTCTGTCTGTCTGACTGTCTCTGCCCCACCCTAAGACACTCGGCCAGACACTTGATCCATTTGGCTCTCTCTGTGTGTGTGTGTGTGTGTGTGTGTGTGTGTGTGTGTGTGTGCGTGCGTGCGCGCATTTGCGTGTAGGTTTGGATCCCTATTAAAGAGAGAGAGCATGGCAGACGGAGATTTGTGTGTCGTTGTGTGTTAGTAAATGTGTGTGTGTGTGTGTGTGTGTGTGTGTGTGTCTGTGTGTGTGTCTGTGTGTGTGTGTGTGTGTGTGTGTGTGTGTGTGTGTGTGTGTGTGTGTGTGTATGTGTGTGTAAGCATGCCTCCGGTGGGTTGGGATGGGTAGGGGGAGCTGCTTCAGTGGCTGCCCCAGCGGAGGGGCCCTTTTCCCTGGGCTGACATTTGGACTGGACACCTGGAGGCATGGTGGGGGGCGGCAAGAGTTCCCACTGCTTGTGTGCATGTGTGGGTTTATGGGGTGAGGATCGGATGCTGGAAGCTCATTAGTTTGCTGGGTGTTAATGGTGTGTGGATTGGTTGTGTTGGTGTGTGGCATGTCCTTTGGAGCAGAGGCTACATGCAAGCTCTTATGTTGTGTCACATAAGGCTGGGGAACTGCATTGACACAACATGAGATATGTTGTATTTTTTCTTTTTTAAAATTATGTCTTATGTCCTTTTCTCCCTCCCAGCTGAAACTCACAACCTCCAGTCTCTCCACACCATCCTGTCTACCGGATCGCCTCTCAAACCTCAGAGCTACGAGTACGTCTACCGCTGCATCAAGAGCAATGTGCTGCTGGGCTCCATCTCAGGTGCGTCACTGATGCTGGGACGCGTTTTGTCTGTCTGCTTTATTGTTATGGAAGTTCTATAAGGATACAAATAGCAGCAGCTTTTCCAGACCTTGTTGTTGTCATCACTGCATCAAAAATGAAGAAGAAGGACAACAAAGCATCTGAGACACAGACACAAAAGGACTGATGCATACAAAGAAAATTCAAAAATAACAGTAGATTCTATGGAACTGTATGTTTTCCTCACCACCCACAGCACCGTGACACACACACACACAAACACACAGCTGCACACACAAACACAGGCTCTCTCGGCCTATTGTTAAGTTGACAGGGCAATAGAATGCTATCTGTCTCCCTCTGTGAGTCCTGAAACGTTTAACATTTAGCACAGCCTGGGTGACTGACGTGTTGTGGACACACACACACACACACACACACACACACACACACACACACACACACACACACACACACACACACACACACACACACACACACACACACACACACACACATATACAATACACTCTCAAGAACATGCACACTGTGCAGCAGCTTCAAGCGTCACACATACACAGACCCACAGCATTTCAGCACCACACACACAGTGGATGACAAACCTGATGGGCTGGGCATATAGCCACAGATGCTTACATACACAAACATAAACAGGCACGTTTGCACAATGATAATATGGGAGATGGATCGGGCACAGACACAGCGACAGAAATGTCAAACTTGAGGCGGAAATCTGTCCTGATGCAGAGAAAGTAGAGCGACATAGTAATGTTACAGCATAGTGTAAACTGTTACCTCTTAAAGCTGGGGTTGGTAATCAGATTTAGATACACTTTTTGTTATAATGGTTAAAATGATCTTTATGTCTTGATGGCAATCAATACATAATGTGTTCTTAAAAAAGAGCGAAGAAAAGCTGCTATCTACAGCCAGAGTAAACCTGGGAAAACACCAACCAATCACCGTTTTTTGGGTGCCAAAATTTTAAACCATTCAAATCCCGTCCTGCTGTTCTGCCCGCCTCCTGCACGTACATTTCCCCGGCGTGCACTCCGAGTATCTGTCCCCTGCCACTGCTTCCCCTGACTCTACTGACTGCCCCTCTCGCTCAACCTCGGGCCTGTCCCCTCTGACCCGATGAGGTGCTTTGCTCAGGACTGTAGTCCGGATCAGAGTCTAAAAAGCTCTCACCACGGGGCTCTGACAAGCAGAATAATGAATGCCATTTACTAAATCCTACAGAAAATGTATACGTATTGTAGCGTCCGTCCGTACGCTGTAGGGATGACGAGCCAATTCGTGAACACGTTTAAAACCGGTCACTGTCGGCCGTGATCACGACAACCAACAAAACAACAATCAAAGTTTGAATGAATGAAGAACTTCTCCTGCTTGTCTCTCCTCTCTCCAGCTCAATAATGCTAGAATGACAGTTGTGAGTACTAACAGCAGCCATATTTATTTGTGTTTTTAACTTTCACTATGATAATGTTTTGGTGAGGACCAGTTTTGAATCAGTCACCATCATATGGTCGCAAGTCAGCGGCGGTCGTGCATGTGAGCGGGGGGCGTCGTTTTGGAGGAGCTCCGAGGGAGGAGGGGAGGGGTTAGACGGAGTCATGAGGACATGCTACATTCAAATTCATGCCAGTTTTCCGAGACTGCCAACCCCAGCTTTAAGAAAATATATATACAGCAGCTTTTACACCATAATGCAATTAAAGAACAAAACATGCAACACATAAAACTTTAATAAAAGTTGGAAAGGAGGTTGTGAGGAACACTACTGATGAGCCTGACTCAACCAATGCCTCTCTCATAAACATGAGAGGAGGAGAACAGTGACGTGGTTAGCAGTGTCGTGTTATTAGCATCTCATTAAATCAAGTAAAGAACAATAGATAGCTACTCCGATGTAACACTTCTGAACTCAGAGGCTTCACATTGAAACATGCTTTAAACTTAAAACACCTCCCTGATAGCTGAAACAACTATAAGACCAGATGATGTTTGTTCTACGTGATATAAAATTCATAGCAATGGTCTGATATTTTTGGGTAGCAGACCATGGTTATAAAGAATAGACAGTTGTGAAGGGATGCTGTTCTAGTCACAGACTTTGATTTACGTCTGTTTGTTTACTATGGAGAAAAGTCAGGAGGGATTAGAGACACAAAAACTGAAGGCTACAACAAAGAAATCCATAAAACAGAAGATGGTGCATAAAAACAGTATGAGATACACTGATGGTTAATGGCTGATAAATGGGGGGTTGGGGGGTCGGACTGTGACAGTGACAGGGCAGAAAAACTCAACCATGCGTAGCGCTGATTCATGTAGTTCTGTTCACGTTGTTTTACTTAATGATTTTAGGAATTGTTAGTTAATTGTGAGTAATAACAGCTAAGTTAGCTCATTTTGAGAAGGTTACAGAGTTAACACATTCCATTGAATCAGCTTACAGATGCAATGTGTAGTAAGCAGCCTCATTCCGCAGAACCAGGGAGGTTACCATCTTGTACCATGTTTCTTCTGTAGAACAGAATAGACAAAGTAGTAACATATGAGTTTTTGTATCAATTGAGTGGCCGTGCAAAATGCACCAGTTGGAAGAAGAAGAAGAAAAAGAAGAAGAAGAAGAAGAAGAAGAAGAAGAAGAAGAAGAAGAAGAAGAAGAAGAAGAAGAAGAAGAAGAAGAAGAAGAAGAAGAAGAAGAAGAAGAAGAAGAAGAAGAAGAAGAAGACGATGAAGATGAAGATGAAGAAGAATGAAGATTGGTTGTTGGTGCCAAATTATTTGTATCCATAGATGCTTTTGATAGTAAAAACTTGACAAATAAAGGATCACCCTTATCATGCGTCACAGGAGCTTTTTGTCCTCTAAGGCCACCGTCGCTTCACGGACAGTGGGGGTGAGCAAGGGAGTGTTTCAGTCTAGAATCCAGATATCACAAAATATTGCCATTTCTACACACTGTACCTTTTAATGTGTGGGTGTTAGACCCTTTACAACAGAAGAAATGTAATAATTTGTCAAATTCATTACATCATTTCTAAATGAGAATTTGATGTAACGTTATTGATATATAGTGAGCAGGTTTTTTCTATCACAGTCCTTCTTACAGAGTCAGAGTTCCAATCTGCTACAACAACCTTTTTACGTATCACTCAGTTAGTTACGGCTCATTCCTCATGTTTATGTGTGAATGAATTCAGAGTAATTAGATGTTCCATCTTAGACCACATAAAAAATATAACAGTGGAAGCTACCTGAGGGTTTTTAATCAAAGTATTTTAGATTTTAATTTGCTCTTGTAGACTGAATCATCAGTTTTTGTACAGGCTGATGATTCTAAAAAAAGAGCAGACATAGTTTCTTTTTTCTCAGCGTGGGTCTTAGACCCATTTTCCAAAAACGTACACCTGGTGTGTGCTGCCTCTTTTGAATCAACCCCCCACCTGTTTGCACCTCTCCTCCCACATGCTCACTGTGCTCTCCACGCGGGGCACCAAAATACCACACAGATGGGCTAAGAGAATGTCAAGGTCAGAGAAAACTGTCTGAGTGCTACTTGAGATAGTTGTCCTCTAAGAAAAAAAAGGGCCTGAAGACAGATATACAAAGAGCGTTTTATTAGAGTCTTCCTCTTCTTCCTTTTCACCTTCCTCTCCTTTTCTGTGACCCTTTGTTTTTTGATCATGAGGCTACAGAAGGCCATGTTTTTGGCTGCTCTTTCAAGTCCTCTTGTTGAGCACAATCATAGAAACTTCTGCCTGGTACTGTGTAGTACAAGGATTTTGGAATTGGAATTGTGGAACAGAAAAAGAGAGATACCACTGAAAGTAGAAAGTAGAAAATTAGCAGTGCGTCGTTCTTTTTAGCTCCATCAATTATGACACTGTAACGGCAGGCCTAAAGGAGAGTGAAGAGACGGTAATGGATATCCCCTTAAAAATGGCTGCAATAGCAAATTTTGAAGAAGAAAAAAAAGGGGACTGTGACAATGACCATTTGAACTGTCTCTTGTATCATTGATCACAGTTTTCAGACTGACTTTCTAGTTTAGATGTTACTGGACCTACTAACTTATCTCAGTACTAAAGGAAGGACACACCATTTTTTAAAGAATAAAAGGAGAGCGATGCAAGTTTTGGATAAGCTAAGTTTAGTTTGTAACTCACTGTACACCACAGGTGGTCTGCTAAGTTTCTTCTTCTCAGTCTTGATCTAGAATCTTGTTTAGATTTGGTTGTAGTCATCACAATATGTTTGAATATGTTACCATTGTTTAAAATTACATATGTATATATATATTGCCTTTTGTGAATAGGACAGATGAAGAGAGACAGGAAATGTGGGGAGTAGAGAGTGAGGGAAGACATACAGCAAATGATGGAGGCTGGGAGTCGAAACAGTGATTGCTGCCTCGAGAACTAAAGCCTTTGTACATGCGGCGCACACTTAAATCACAAGGCTAACGACATCCCATTTAGTAGCAGGTCAAAGATTTTTAAGATTTTTAAGAGTAGATGCTCTAAAAGTCCAACAAATGTTTTAATGAATGGACTATTCCTTTCAAGTTCGAATTTTATGGACTAGATTTGAGTGTGTGTGTGTGTGTGTGTGTGTGTGTGTGTGTGTGTGTGTGTGTGTGTGTGTGTGTGTGTGTGTGTGTGTGTGTGTGTGTGTTTGTGTATGTGTGGTCATGCACGTTTGTGTGTCTATGTGTGTGTCCATCAGAACAGCAGATCCTGTCCCAGTCAGTTTCCTCCTCGTCGCCAAGGGCAACAGCAGGCTGCAACCCTGTTGGCTGCCACCAACCTAACCTTGACCCCCGAGGTCAACCCTGTGTGTGAGTGTGTGGTGTGTGTGTGTGTGTGTGGTCTTAGGATTTATCCCAGCATATGTGACTGACTGCTGGTTGCGCTGACATATGTGATGGGCCCCTTTGCAGATTTCACCCTGTGTGACGCTGAGTGTGTGTGCGCTTGTGTTTCCGTTTGTGGGTCTACAAACATGTGCATGAGTTAAAGCAAATGTTGTTTTCCAGTAGTGTGCTGAGGATTTTTCTCCCTCTTTTTTGTGTGTATCTGGGAATGTGTGTGTTTGTGTATCCTGTCAGCAGGGATGTAAGGAACCCGTCGCCCCTCATTGGGGAATTATAACACTGTCACTGCTGGATTCCCTCCATCCTAATAAACCTCCGTCCGACTGCCCATATGTCACTCCTCTACTCCAGCTCTTCTTTTGTCCCCTTTCTCCTTCTTTTTTCTTGTTTGAAAGAAAAAGAAAAAGGTGGTCAGGGTTCCCACACGTCCTGGAAAACCTGGAAAACCTGGAAAACAGTTGACCAGTTTTCCAGTACTGGAAAACACCTGGAAAAAGGGAGAAAAAGTCAAATGTCCTGGAAAATCACATATAGTCCTGGAAAATTATTCCAACATGGCTGCGTGCAACCTGACCCTATTAACAAAACACATCCCCATTCATTGAAAGCTGAGTGCACGCTGTGCTGGAAAAGACAGCCTCAAAACTTTCTCTGCAGGCTGAGAGCTCAATTACCGTACTCTAGCTCAGTTGTTCTCAAAGTGGGGTCCTAGGACCCCTGGGGGTCCGCAAACCATAGCGTGGGGGTCCGTGAAATAGTTTGAATACATTTCTAATAAATTATAAAATTGTGCTGTGTCATTACAAAACAGCATATACCAGTCCCTCCAGGAAGCTGAGATTTCGCTATCGCAACTATCAACGCAAATTCAACCAATCAGCGCGATTTTTTTGCGGCCTTGCAATTTTATACAATCACCGCAACTTTCCCGCAAATTTGACCAATTACTTCAATCTCAGCCCCTGCACGTCATCGGTTTCATCATCAATTCCACTTCCTTGGAACATAAACATAAGTCCTCACTTGATCGGAGGGGACAGCAGGCAGGACAAGTGATGATGACAACATTGTTATTTATATATTGAGGGGCACAGTGTTAGCTTGGTCTCTACCTGCAGCAGGTGTGCTTTATGAACCCGCTCTCCCTCCTCCATGCATCTGTCTCTTCTTCATTGATGATTTTTACCCTCGGTGTGCGTTAGTGACAAAGACACAACCAGGGGACGTCTGTTTAATATTTGATGTTTGACGTTGTTGCTGCCATCACCGTAAAAAGCTCCGCGTCTACAGCTTGATTTATTCCAGTTTGGTGAAACATCAGACACATTTAGTAAGTTTTGATCAACTCATAGTCATCAAAGATGCAGATCCGTGAACTGACTGTCTGTGCCTCTGTCGCTGCGAGGTGCATTCAGGGACCGTCGTAAATGTGCAATATAGTCCTTTCATGGCATTTTACTGTGAATCAGGAGAATCAAAAAACAGTCACAGTGGTCACATCAAGAATGTTTTCTAAAAACAACTGTAATTTAGCATATGTACTTGCCCCTGAGATGTTATTGGGGGAAAAAAGCAAAAAGAAAAAAATCGCAGCTTTCACCACAATTTTTCAATAAGCTGTCGCAAATTCAGGCTTTTTGGGCCGCAACAATCACAAAAAAAACCCCGCGAAATCCTGGAGGGACTGATATACACCATTGTTCTGATACCATTTGGTGGCTCGAAGGGATATGTGAGTCTTGTTACTGTTAATTTTCTGAAAGTGTTTAAGATCAATTACTTCAAAAGTATAAATGCTGTCATGTTGAGTCCACAAGGAATGAAATGACCCTCTGTTTTAAAGGATACAAGTGGTATTTACTTGATTCAAATTGAAGTGTTATCTGTTTATCACTATGGTACAGGTCTGAAGTATTTACATTGATACGTTTTACAATAAAAATAGTTCCAAGGGAAACTAAGAGTGCAAATGATAGTAAGCATGTGCTTTAGTGATGGGAAGTTCCGCTCTTTTCAGAGAGCCGGCTCTTTTAACTCGGCTCCCAAAGAAGAGCCGGCTCTTTCGACTCCTGAACGGCTCTTCATTTAGGATCTTTTGTAGCCGTATATTTTACCTTAACTTTGCAAATAATAATGGTTTGTGTTGAAAACCCTTTAACAGAGTTTTTATGAGAAGACTTATAATTGACCAATGTTGTGCATTTATTCTGTTACAAAACCATTCTTACCCTAGGGTCAGGATTAGGGTTAGGGTTGTGATTAGAGTTAGGATTAGGGTTAGGTTTAGGGTTAGGATTAGGGTAAGGATTAGGGTTAGGGTTAGGGTTAGGGTTAGGGTTAGAATCAGAGTTGGGATTAGAGTTAGGGTTGGGGTTGGGATTAGGGTTAGGATTAGGGTTAGGGTAAGGGTTAGGATTAGGGTTAGGGTAAGGGTTAGGATTAGGGTTGGGATGAGGGTTGGGTTGTGATTAGGGTTAGGATTAGGGTTAGGGTTAGGATTAGGGTTGTGATTAGGGTTAGGGTTAGGGTTGTGATTAGGGTTAGGATTAGGTTTAGGGTTAGGGTTGCAATTAGGGTTAGGATTAGGGTTAGGATTAGGGTTAGGGTTGTGATTAGGGTTAGGGTTGTGATTAGGGTTAGGATTAGGTTTAGGGTTAGGGTTGCGATTAGGGTTAGGATTAGGGTTAGGATTAGGGTTAGGGTTGTGATTAGGGTTGTGATTAGGGTTGTGATTAGGGTTAGGGTTAGGGTTGTGATTAGGGTTAGGATTAGGGTTAGGGTTGTGATTAGGGTTAGGGTTAGGGTTGTGATTAGGGTTAGGGTTAGGGTTAGGGTTTTGATTAGGGTTAGGGTTGTGATTAGGGTTAGGGTTGTGATTAGGGTTAGGGTTGTGATTAGGGTTAGGGTTAGGGTTGTGATTAGGGTTAGGGTTAGGGTTGTGATTAGGGTTAGGGTTGTGATTAGGGTTAGGATTAGGGTTAGGGTTGTGATTAGGGTTAGGGTTAGGGTTGTGATTAGGGTTAGGGTTAGGGTTGTGATTAGGGTTAGGGTTAGGGTTGTGATTAGGGTTAGGGTTAGGGTTGTGATTAGGGTTAGGGTTGTGATTAGGATTAGGGTTAGGATTAGGGTTAGGGTTAGGGTTAGGGTTGTGATTAGGGTTAGGGTTAGGGGTTAGGGTTAGGGTTAGGGTTGTGATTAGGGTTAGGGTTAGGGTTGTGATTAGGGTTAGGGTTGTGATTAGGGTTAGGGTTAGGGTTAGGGTTGTGGTTAGGGTTAGGGGTTAGGGTTAGGGTTAGGGTTGTGATTAGGGTTAGAGTTATGATTCTGGTTAGGGTTAGGGTTAGGGTTGTGATTAGGGTTAGGGTTAGGGTTGTGATTAGGGTTAGAGTTATGATTCTGGTTAGGGTTAGGGTTAGGGTTGTGATTAGGGTTAGGGTTAGGGTTAGGGTTAGGGTTGTGATTAGGGTTAGGGTTGTGATTAGGGTTAGGGTTAGGGTTGTGATTAGAGTTAGGGTTAGGGTTAGGGGTTAGGGTTAGGGTTAGGGTTATGATTCTGGTTAGGGTTAGAACCAGAACTAAACTCAAGCAAACCGAACCAGAACCAAACCAGAACCAAACCAGAACCAAACCAGAACCGAACTCAAGCAAACCGAACCATACCAGAACTGAACTAGAACTGAACCAGAACCGAACCGTACCAGAACCAAACCGTACCAGAACCATTCCAGAACCGAACCAGAACCGAATTGAACCAGAACCAGAACAGAACCAGAACCAGAACCAAACTCAAGCAAACCCAACTAGAACCGAACCAGACCCGAACCAGAACCGAACCAGGACCGGACCAGAACCGAACCCCACCAGAACCGAACCTCACCAGAACCGAACCCTACCAGAACCGAACCAGAACCGGACCAGAACCGAACCGGACCAGAACCGAACCCTACCAGAACCGAACCAGAACCGAACCAGAACCGAACCAGAACCGAACCAGAACCGAACCGAACCGGAACCGAACTTAAGCAAACAGAACCAGAACCAAACTCAATCAAACAGAACCAGAACCAACTCAAGCAAACAGAACCAGAACCAGAACCAAACTCATGCAAACAGAACCAAACTTGAGCAAACATTATTAATGTCCTCAGGTTGGCATTGGGAAAATCAGATGCCTCAGCTTAGATGGGCTGATCCGATTTCTCTTCTCAGTGAGTATTTGCCTGGTCTTCAAGAAGACTCTCTGAAGGAAGAGAGGAAACACAGCCTCCCCTCCATCACCTGAATCCTATATCCCTACATGTGATTGGCCGCATGGCCGGACAATGCTGACCTAATCAAAACAAAGTTCTGCTGTGAGCAGAGCTGTGGCTGAGCACTGTGAGAGCTAAGCAGTGAAAGGAAAAAACTGGGAGCCGGCTCTCTCTCGATGCGAGCCGGTTCTTCTGATTCACTATAAAGCATCGGCTCTCATAGCCGCAGCTGTTGTTCATGACACATCACTAATGTGCTTAATCTGTGTTACAATTATGAGGGGGCCTTGGACAATTTTCTCACCTGTAAGGGGTCCCTGGCTCCAAAAAGTTTGAGAACCCCTGCTGTAGCTAGTAGGAGTCCAAATCCCGATAGTGAAAACAAATGGAACAAAGCGACACAGCTGCACAGAAACTCCACATTGTAGACATCGCTGATCATAATAGACATCGCCAAGCAGGAAGACAGTTTACATTTTTTTTAATATCTGAGAGATCTTCAAATACAGAGTGCGTCTTTACACCGGTGAGATTTTTTCAGAGTTTACGGTAACTCAAATAAAAATACGTGACATTTGCTTTGTTTTATATCGACCACTTAGCAGGATGAATATCAGGATTAAGCAGGTATATTTTGAGTTTGAGTTGAGTTGTCATTCAGTTATATTTAGGTCATTAAAGCACTGATCCTCTGATCATTATTATTATTTAATTATATCAGTAAGACAGCTTCCTGATTCCTTTGCTGGTTCTTTTGTTTTTTTCTTTGCTCATTTTATATTTTTTGAGAAAAGAGAAAGCTGAGATGTTGGCCATCATTGCTACTTGGTTGCACTAATAAAGGGAAGTGCTGTACAGCTGTGGTTGCATTATTCTATTATCAATTTGCTATATTTTTTAAGGATGTAAGAGATGATTTTGTTGATAGCAATAGATCTACATGTCTTTCAATGAAGACTTCCACTGAGAGGAACACAATAGACTATTTAGGAACTAAATTTAGACTGTCATACCAGCTTGATCATAAATGAAAATGTCCTGGAAATGTCATGGAAAATGATCTCTGGAAAAGAGTGGGAACCCTGAACGGTTGTTCTGTACTCCATTTGACTTTATGGTTGCCTTTTCTGTATTCTTGATTTACAGACTCTACATAAAATTGTAGAACCTTCGCCCAGGGGCAAGGATTTTAGTATGGGAAGTGTTCTGGTTTCTGTTTGTATTAGGGATCTACTGATTCAACTGTTTAAGCCCCAATACCAATACTGATACCTGGGCTTTGGAATACTGATACCAGTTTAATCCGGTCCAATACCAACAACCTGAATTCCTCAATGTAAGGATGACGCCTGGACAGCAACATCAGGCTTTTCTAACTTTGTTAACCTAAATTAAATAAATAGATGTGCTTCATTCAACAGATTCCACTGCTCAAGCATTTCCTTGATGGCAGTCTGAATTGAGGCTTTGTGTGTGATCTGTGGAAGTTTGTTGCTCGTAGCACTGCACTGTCCTTAGAGTGACAATAGGCAAACGTCACAGCCCTGGATATCTATACCGAAGCTTGCTTTAACACCTTTTCACTCTATACTCTCTTGTAGAGTTCAGGCAGAGTAGGGTCAGAAACATTTTGACATGATGGTAAACTCTACCTGGATTCTATGGGTTAAAGTTGGCAGCAAAATCCTTCAATTTCGACAAGTTTCAGGCCTTTTTCGTCCAGAACAAAGAATCCATAACTACCTTTGTTAGTTTTCACACTTTCAAACCGTCACTGGGAAGTGTCTTGTGACTTTCAAATACAGCTGACAATGCAAACTGCTTTGTTTCAGCTTCACTTTTTGATTGGTTGAACTTGTATTCTGTGACATGAATATTCTTCAAATGCTTGATTAAATTGATCAAGCCTATTTTGCTCTGTCATCTCACAAAACATCAGCCTTGCACATATTGCAAGTTGCAGCGAGAGTTGTTGGTGAAACAAGCATGAAATACCACTAAACTGCTGAGCCACTGTAGTTAGCTCCCTCTATGCTACGTTGGCTCTCTGCCTAGCAAAATACACAGACTTATACTTACTTAATAGATCTGCCGCATGGTTCAGCCCTTTGCCACTGTGACCTACATGATGCTGTTATTATGGCAAACTTATAATAACTTTATCTATATTTATATAGCACCTTTAAAAAAAAATGTTTACAAAGTGCTTTGACAAACAAAGCACGGTTCAAATAACATAGCAAAGATTTCAAACGATAGGGAGGAGGAACTTTAACAATGCAAAACAAAATGCAACGCAAGAGGTTAAAAGGAATACACATCAATTAAACAGAATGAAGAGGTTTTTCAAGGATAAATAAAATAAATAGATAAATAAAAATGGATAAAGTAAATAAAGAGGAATAAGAGGACGACATCACATCGGGAAAATTAGAAAAAGTGTTCAGGTGAAATTAGGAACATTAAATAATAAATGAAAAAAATAAAAATAAATTAAGATGATAAATAATCAAATACAATTTAAAACAATTTATTAGTTGGATAAAAATTAAAATTAATAATACAATATAAGTAAAAGCGGTTAGAAAGATAAAGTCACATAAAAGCAAGTCTTTAGAAATTGGTTTTAAGAAGAGATTTAAAAGTTTTAAAACTTGATCAGATTTCTTGTGTTTTAGTCACAAGAAAATCCAAACATAAGGTCACTTCCCAAGTTTCTTTATTAGACTGTGAACAATGCAGGGCACGGAAAAGAGAAGTTGTTACTGCTAACTGCTAGCTTCACTGGAATTCCCAAAAAGTTGGACATACTTCCCTGAGGTATATATTGTCGTTAGATGATAGCTGATGGGTTCTGAGATTTAGTCTTCTGTGTTTGCATTTGCATTCAAGTCAGCATGAGAATGGACATTTCTGTTTATGAAGCCTTCCTCTGAATTTTTATCATGTCTACTCTCTCATGATTGATTTTTTTTTTTGAATGCACAAGTGCATCTACAAGTTTGCCACTTGCCTGTTAGTCTCAGTTGGCGTCTTTTTCTGACCCCAAACTGTTCCAGAGGATGTTCAAAGCACTCACACCTCCACACAAGAGCAGACTCACACACGGGCACGCAAATATATACACCAAGTGAGAAGTTCAAAAAATCTTTTCTTAACTGTTCAGAATAGTCAGCTCTGTTAGAAACATCAGACCAGCAGGACAAGTTACCCTATAGCGTATACACATAAAACACACACACTAAATGACTGTTGGTGAAAGGCATCCCAAGAAGGCAGCTGCAGCTTTTGGTTCAAAATAAACTCAGTGTGTATGTGTGTGTGTGTGTGTGTTTTTGTGTGTACCCACCCATTAAAGCGAGTGTAATAATAAAATAATTGCATGTCTTCCCACTATAAGCGTGTGTGTTTAATCAGAAGACAAAGTTTCCACTTCCTCCTGGGAGCCAATTAAAGCTCAATAAAGAACCTGGCAGAGAGAGAGAGAGAGACAGAGAGAAACAGAACGAGTGTAAAGAACAGAGAGAGAAGAGAGAGATGAAGAGGGAGTGGTAGAAGGGCAGGGAGCAGCTGAGAGGAAGCGAACGAGAAGGATGGATGGAGTCTGTGATACAGAGAGGGAACCAAACAGGGAGGTAGTGTTAGAACAATGGAGGGAGAGATGAATAGAAGGTGTCAGAAATAGTAGATGATTGGAAGGTAGGAAGAGACAAATAGATGGTGCAGCAGTGCGGGTTTAGTGTGTGTGTGTTCATAGTCTCAAGAATGTGCTGCAACTCCTATATAGGTCAGCGGAGGTGGAGCAGGGTAACACAGCCACTTTGTGATGTCAAAACACAGGATTAATATAAGTGCTAAGTTTAGTAATGTCTCGGGTTGGGATTCACTTTGATGCTTCACTTTAGCTACCTCATGCCACATAATAAAACTACCTAAGAGACATAATTTTCCCTAACACAGTTAAAGTTGATTTACTTAAAGCTACACTGACCTATAGGAGGCCAAATAACTTCCCAGCAAACTTTGAGAAACTAGGTAATGCTTTGTTAAGCCACAACTTTTACAGCTCCCCCTGGTGACTGGCTGCATTATAGGTCTTAAAGCCTGCCTCCACTGTGTCACCAGATGGAACAAGAGTATTTAGGCTTTACAGGTCAAAATGGAAGGAGATGAAGGTGCAGTGTTAAGCGGCAATCTCCAGAGTTTGGGAAGTGAAGCCAATGCATAAGTGCATTAAACTGCAGTTCCCTTGGTGTCCACCAGAGGCTGGCTCCAAACATAGACTGTAAAATATGGACATAGTGTCCGTGACGTCACCCATCTGTTCCTGAACGCTGTTTAGAAGCCAATCGAAGGCGGCAGCGATATTGGAAATGTAGAACTCAACCAGGCAGAGAGTGACATAAAGGGGCAGAGTTTGAGCCTCTTAGCCAACAGCTATGTGTTCCCGACCGGGAGTCAAGTCAGTCATGTCCTTATTTGGGCAAAAACTTGTAATCTTAATATCTTCTGAACCGTTGCGTTAGAAAAAAATTCACCCCCGTACAGTGTGTGCTGATAGAGAAATTAGCTTCATAGGGCCAAGCGGTTTTTTGAACCAGGCTGTAAACATATTTATTAATGCTGCAAAGATTGTCTTTTTCCCATTCATGTCTATGTGGTTTCCGGTGTTTCTGCAGCCAGCCTCAAGTGGATTCTCGATGAATTACAGTTTATAACACTTCCGCATGGGCTTCATCTTTTGAGACCGAAGGTTGCCGCTTGGCTCCAAAGCCAAAAGAGCCCATATTGAAATGTGTATTTTTTTTGGTAGCAGGGATGAATTTGATAGTATGTTTTGATAATATGAAGACAATGAGTTATGCAGACCAATCATGGTCAATGGACATGGGTCACTCTAAATTGCCTGAAGGTGTGAGTGTGCGCATGGTTGGTTGTCTGTCTCTACATGTTAGCCCTGTGATTGGCTTGCAACCTCTCCAGGGTGTAGCAGCTAGGATAGGCCACAGCCCCACGCGGCCCTGAATGGAATAAGCGGTGAAGATAATGGATAATGGAGTTACACAGAATTGGGGGCGTGGCTGATTTGACTTGCAGTTGGGCACATTGTAGCTGTTTACCAGGCGGCAGTGCGATGGCCTCACCTTTTTGCTTGTTTCCAGAGTAGGCAGGAATTAGTGAGTCAGCAATGCCAATATGGCGACCACCATCTTTGAGCTTCATTTCAAGTCTTCAGTAACCAGTAAGTCGTTATGACCTTACTAGAGCTGAAATGCTGAGTCATTCAGTTTTTGTTTAAGTGGGTTATCAAGCAGCAACTTTTGTAATCCTTGCACTTTATATACCTTCTGTCAACATTATACTTAAATTGTGTTAATGGCTGTTTCTGTTAATTTTTTACTTTTTCTTTTCTGTGGGCAAGTAGTAAACAGGTTATAGTTTTGACTAGTCCCTTTTTAGAACCTGCTTCCATTTGAAAAGGTGCTGATGAGCCCCGTTACATTACACCATCCCAAAAGACAACAGCGAATACATGCCAGGATAATGGAATAAAAGAGGCTACATTAAAAATCCCAGAAAGAAACTTGAACTTAGATGTTTGATTTCAGACAAGCAACCAACTCAACTCTCCCTCTCTCTCTGCCTGTTTTTCTCCTGATCTCTTTACACAGGTGGTACTGACATAGTGTCATGTTTCATGGGTCAGAACCCGACAGTTCCAGTGTATCGGGGCGAGATCCAAACAAGGAACCTCGGCATGGGTGTGGAAGCCTGGAGCCTTGAAGGTGAGAGTGTGTGTGCATGTTCTGAGAGATGCTTGTGCTTGGAAGTGGAACACTCTCCCTTTTTTCTCCCCAGTTAGCCAAAACAGTTTTTATTGTACTGACAACAGGGACTAGGGAACACAAAGAGGTTGTGAGGACGTTGTTTGTTTGAATCCTAGATAGGTCTGGAAATGTATTAAAGAGGAAGTAAATCACAAGCCTGTTAAAAAAAAACTGCTGATCCGCCTGTGTGCTTCTGTAGCTGCTTGTTAGCTAACAGAGCAAAACTTCTCCTTATGGATGTAAGTGAAAACATTGGCTGAATTTTAGGCTAGCCACTGCTGAAAAGCTGTGAAAGTAATTAGTGGACTTTCCCTGGCTAAACACAGGTCAGAAATTAAGGGAAACACAATCTTTTTATTTACATTCCAAACAAAAAGAGTGGCTGTTATCTCGCAGGGAGTCTTCAAAGCCCTCTTTGTCTTTCTTATTGATTGTAGTCCCTTAGTCCCATTACCCGATCCCTGCTGCGGGCTGCTCTGGCGTGCCTCCACCACCTCAAAGGAGAGTGGATTGAAGAATAATTTAAAGGCAGTTTTGTAGGAAGAGCTTGGGATTATTTTACTCGGTCTGTAAGCCTATAACACCATCCTGAGGGAGGAGGTGAAGTCTGAGTGAAGCCACACACTGAAGTGTATCAGGGTACATAACCAGGTGATTTCCTTTAAATCTAGGAATGATTTGTGTGTATGCGTGTGTTTCTTTCCAGGAATGTTTATGTTTAAGGCTGTGTGTCCGAGTAAAGGTTTGTGTTGAGGTACATCTGAGCCCTTTAACTTTTTGTTCCTTTGAATTCTGTATGTGTGTAGGTAAGCCTGTATGGGGAGAAAGTGGGGAGCTTGTGTGTTTGAAGCCAATCCCTTGTGCACCAACGCACTTCTGGAACGACGAGAACGGGAGCAAATATCATAAAGCGTACTTTTCTACATATCCTGGTAAGAGCACAAACAGCGAACATGAAAACAAACTTAAATACAGAATACATGAAGACAAAGAAACCAGAGGGAAAAGAAAGGCTTTTGATACACTGCAGTATCAGTATGCAACACAATATCTTGGATAAATATTGCCTCACTTAAACCCATTTGAAACTACTGCTTCTAACATTATAGCACTTAACACCTTATACATAACCCCAATTCCAAAAAAGGTGGGAAACTACACAAAATGTTTAGAACAACAGCTTTGGATGGTCTGCAAATCGTATAAACCATATAATTAATTGAAACTGCGAAGACAACGTATCAAATGTTGATCAGACATGTTTTTTAAAGTTTAATTTTTTGGGCTTTTTGCCTTTATGATAGGACAGCTGAAGAGAGACAGGAGATGTGGGGAGTAGAGAGGGGGGAAGACATGCAG